>NC_034179.2:2118872-2408956 GCF_002021735.2 Oncorhynchus kisutch
GGTGGTGGTGGTGATGATGATGATGGGTGGTGGTGGTGCATGGGGTGGTCAGTTCGTAGGTGGTGATGATGGTGGTGATGATAGTGGTGGTGTGGATGGGGATGGTGGTGGTGGTGGGGTGGTGGTGGTGGTGATGATGATGATGGTGGTGGCTGGTGGTGATGATGATGATGGGTGGTGGCGGTGATGATGGTGGTGGTGGTGATGATGATGATGGTGGTGGTGGTGGAGGGGGATGGTGGTGATTATGTTGAAGATGATGGTGGTGGTTGTGGATGAGGATGGAGTGGTGGGTTGGTGGTGATGGTGATGGTGGTGGTGGTGGTGGTGGTGGTGGTGGTGATGATTATGATGGTGGTGGTGGTGGTGGTGGTGGTGGTGATGGTGGTGGTGGTGGTGATGATGGTGGTGCTGATAGTGGTGGTGGGTGATGGTGGTGGTTATGGTGATGAAGGTGATGGTGGTGGTGATGAATATGATGATGATGATGGTGACGGTGGAGGGGGATGGTGGTGATGGTGGTGGTGGTGGTGGTGGTGATGGTGGTGGTGGTGGTGGTGGTGGTGATGACGGTGGTGGTGGTGGTGGTTGGTGGTGGTGGTGGTGGTGGTGATGGTGGTGGTGGAGTGGGGGGGGGGGGGGTGGTGATGGTGATGAGGGTGGTGGTGGTGGTGATGGTGAGGGGGGTGGTGGTGGTGGTTGTGGTGATGGTGGTGGTGGTGGTGATGGTGGTGGTGATGATGGTGATGGTGGTGGTGGTGGTGGTGGTGGTGGTGGTGGTGGTGGTTGTGGTGGTGACGATGGTGGTGGTGGTGGTGGTGGTGGTGGTGGTGACGATGGTGGTGGTGGTGGTGGTGGTGGTGGTGGTGGTGGTGGTGGTGATGATAGTGGTGGTGGTGGAGGGGGATGGTGGTGATGGTGGTGGTGGTGATGATGATGATGGTGGTGGTGGTGATGATGATGATGGTGGTGGTGGTGGAGGGGGATGGTGGTGGTGGTGGTGGTGGTGATGGTGGTGGTGGTGGTGATGATGATGATGATGATGATGGTGGTGGTGGTGGTGGTGGTGGTGATGATGATGATGGTGGTGGTGGTGGAGGGGGATGGTGGTGATTATGGTGATGATGATGGTGGTGGTGGTGGAGGGGGATGGTGGTGATGGTGGTGGTGGTGGTGATGGTGATGATGATGGTGTGGGGGCTGTGCTTTGGCAAAGTGGGGTGGGGTTATATCCTTCCTGTTTGGCCCTGTCCGGGGGTGTCCTCGGATGGGGCCACAGTGTCTCCTGACCCCTCCTGTCTCAGCCTCCAGTATTTATGCTGCAGTAGTTTATGTGTCGGGGGGCTGGGGTCAGTTTGTTATATCTGGAGTACTTCTCCTGTCCTATTCGGTGTCCTGTGTGAATCTAAGTGTGCGTTCTCTAATTCTCTCCTTTCTCTCTTTCTTTCTCTCTCTCGGAGGACCTGAGCCCTAGGACCATGCCCCAGGACTACCTGACATGATGACTCCTTGCTGTCCCCAGTCCACCTGGCCATGCTGCTGCTCCAGTTTCAACTTCCACCTGACTGTGCTGCTGCTCCAGTTTCAACTGTTCTGCCTTATTATTATTTGACCATGCTGGTCATTTATGAACATTTGAACATCTTGGCCATGTTATGTTATAATCTCCACCCGGCACAGCCAGAAGAGGACTGGCCACCCCACATAGCCTGGTTCCTCTCTAGGTTTCTTCCTAGGTATTGGCCTTTCTAGGGAGTTTTTCCTAGCCACCGTGCTTCTACACCTGCATTGCTTGCTGTTTGGGGTTTTAGGCTGGGTTTCTGTACAGCACTTTGAGATATCAGCTGATGTACGAAGGGCTATATAAATAAATTTGATTTGATTTGATGATGGTGGTGATGGTGGTGGTGATGGTGGTGATGATGATGATGATGGTGGTGGTGGTGGTGGTGGAGGGGGATGGTGGTGATGGTGGTGGTGGTGGTGATGGTGATGATGATGGTGGTGGTGGTGGTGGTGGTGGTGGTGATGATTATGATGGTGGTGGTGGTGGTGGTGGAGGGGGATGGTGGTGATGGTGGTGGTGGTGATGATGGTGGTGGTGGTGGTGATGGTGGTGGTTATGGTGATGAAGGTGATGGTGGTGGTGATGAATTTGATGATGGTGATGGTGGAGGGGGATGGTGGTGATGGTAGTGGTGATGGTGGAGGGGGGGTGATGGTGATGGTGATGAGGGTGGTGGTGGTGGTGGTGGTGGTGGTGGTGATGGTGGTGGTGGTGGTGGTGATGGTGGTGGTGGTGATGGTGGTGGTGGTGATGGTGGTGGTGGTGGTGGTGGTGATGACGATGGTGGTGGTGGTGGTGGTGGTGATGGTGGTGATGATGATGATGGTGGTGGTGGTTATGGTGATGAAGATGGTGGTGGTGGTGGTGGAGGGGGATGGTGGTGATGGTGGTGGTGGTGATGATGGTGGTGCTGGTAGTGGTGGTGGTGGTGATGGGGTTGGTTATGGTGATGAAGATGATGGTGGTGGTGGTGGAGGGGGATGGTGGTGATGGTGGTGGTGGTGATGATGGTGGTGCTGGTAGTGGTGGTGGTGGTGATGGTGGTGGTTATGGTGATGAAGGTGATGGTGGTGGTGATGAATATGATGATGATGATGGTGATGGTGGAGGGGGATGGATGGTGGTGATGGTGGTGGTGGTGGTGGTGGTGGTGGTGGTGGTGGTGGTGATGGTGGAGGGGGGGGGGTGGTGATGGTTGATGAGGGTGGTGGTGTTGGTGGTGATGGTGGTGGTGGTGGTGGTGGTGGTGGTGGTGATGATGATGATGGTGGTGGTGGTGGTGGTGGTGGTGGTGGTGTTGATGATGATGATGGTGGTTGTGGTGGTGGTGGTGGTGGTGATGGTGGTGGTTATGGTGGTGGTGGTGGTGGTGGTGGTGGTGGTGATGATGGTGGTGCTGGTGGTGGTGGTGGTGATGAATATGATGATGATGGTGGTGATGGTGGAGGGGATGGTGGTGATGGTAGTGGTGGTGGTGGTGGTGATGGTGGAGGGGGATGGTGGTGATGGTGGTGGTGGTGGTGGTGGTGGTGGTGATGGTGGAGGGGAGGTGATGGTGATGGTGATGAGGGTGGTGGTGGTGGTGGTGATGGTGGTGGTGGTGGTGGTGGTGGTGGTGGTGGTGATGGTGGTGGTGGTGATGGTGTGTTGTGGTGATGACGATGGTGGTGGTGGTGGTGGTGGTGATGGTGGTGATGATGATGATGATGGTGGTGGTGGTTATGGTGATGAAGATGATGGTGGTGGTGGTGGTGGAGGGGGATGGTGGTGATGGTGGTGGTGGTGATGATGGTGGTGCTGGTAGTGGTGGTGGTGCTGATGGTGGTGGTTATGGTGATGAAGATGATGGTGGTGGTGGTGGAGGGGGATGGTGGTGATGGTGGTGGTGGTGATGATGGTGGTGCTGGTAGTGGTGGTGGTGGTGATGGTGGTGGTTATGGTGATGAAGGTGATGGTGGTGGTGATGAATATGATGATGATGATGGTGATGGTGGTGGAGGGGGATGGTGGTGATGGTGGTGGTGGTGGTGATGATGGTGGTGCTGGTAGTGGTGGTGATGGTGGTGGTTATGGTGATGAAGGTGATGGTGGTGGTGATGAATATGATGATGATGATGGTGATGGTGGAGCGGGATGGTGGTGATGGTGGTGGTGGTGGTGGTGGTGGTGATGGTGGAGGGGGGGGGGGTGGTGATGGTGATGAGGGTGGTGGTGGTGATGGTGGTGGTGGTGATGATGGTGGTGCTGGTGGTGGTGGTGGTGGTGATGGTGGTGGTTATGGTGATGAAGGTGATGGTGGTGGTGATGAATATGATAATGATGGTGATGGTGGAGGGTGATGGTGGTGATGGTGGTGGTGTTGGTGGTGGTGATGGTGGAGGGGGGGGGTAATGGTGATGAGGGTGGTGGTGGTGGTGGTGGTGATGGTGGTGGTGATGGTGGTGGTGGTGATGATTATGATGGTGGTGGTGGTTATGGTGATGAAGATGATGGTGGTGGTGGTGGAGGGGGATGGTGGTTGATGGTGGTGGTGGTGATGATGGTGGTGGTGGTGGTGATGGTGGTGGTTATGGGTGATGAAGGTGATGGTGGTGGTGATGAATTTGATTGATGGTGATGGTGGAGGGGGATGGTGGTGATGGTAGTGGTGATGGTGGAGGGGGGGTGGTGATGGTTGATGGTGATGAGGGTGGTGGTGGTGGTGGTGATGGTGGTGGTGGTGGTGGTGATGGTGGTGGTGGTGATGGTGGTGGTGGTGATGGTGGTGGTGGGTGGTGGTGGTGATGACGATGGTGGTGGTGGTGGTGGTGGTGATGGTGGTGATGATGATGATGGTGGTGGTGGTTATGGTGATGAAGATGGTGGTGGTGGTGGTGGAGGGGGATGGTGGTGATGGTGGTGGTGGTGGTGATGATGGTGGTACTGGTAGTGGTGGTGGTGGTGATGGGGTTGGTTATGGTGTATGAAGATGATGGTGGTGGTGGTTGGAGGGGGATGGTGGTGATGTGGTGGTGGTGGTGATGATGGTGGTGCTGGTAGTGGTGGTGGTGGTGATGGTGGTGGTTATGGTGATGAAGGTGATGGTGGTGGTGATGAATATGATGATGATGATGGTGATGGTGGAGGGGGCTGGTGGTGATGGTGGTGGTGGTGGTGGTGGTGGTGGTGGTGATGGTGGATGGGGGGGTGGTGGTGGTGATGGTGATGAGGGTGGTGGTGTTGGTGGTGATGGTGGTGGTGGTGGTGGTGGTGGTGGTGATGATGATGATGGTGGTGGTGGTGGAAGGGGATGGTGGTGATGGTGGTGGTGGTGATGATGGTGGTGCTGGTAGTGGTGGTGGTGGTGATGGTGGTGGTTATGGTGATGAAGGTGATGGTGGTGGTGATGAATATGATGATGATGATGGTGATGGTGGAGGGGGATGGTGGTGATGGTGGTGTGGTGGTGGTGGTGGTGGTGGTGTGATGGTGGAGGGGGGGTGGTGGTGGTGATGGTGATGACGATGGTGGTGGTGGTGGTGGTGGTGATGGTGGTGATGATGATGATGGTGGTGGTGGTTTATGGTGATGAAGATGGCTGGTGGTGGTGGTGGAGGGGGATGGTGGTGATGGTGGTGGTGGTGATGGCTGGTGGTGCTGGTTAGTGGTGGTGGTGGTGATGGGGTTGGTTATGGTGATGAAGGATGATGGTGGTGGTGGGTGGAGGGGGATGGTGGTGATGGTGGTGGTGTGGTTGATGATGGTGGTGCTGGTAGTGGTGGTGGTGGTGATGGTGGTGGTTATGTGTGATGAAGGTGATGGTGGTGGTGATGAATATGATGATGATGATGGTGCTGGTGGAGGGGGATGGTGGTGATGGTGGTGTGTGGTGGTGGTGGTGGTGGTGATGGTGGAGGGGGGGTGGTGGTGATGGTGATGAGGGTGGTGGTGTTGGTGGTGATGGTGGTGGTGGTGGTGGTGGTGGTGATGATGATGATGGTGGTGGTGGTGGTGGTGGTGGTGTTGATGATGATGATGGTGGTTGTGGTGGTGGTGGTGGTGGTGATGGTGGTGGTGATGGTTGGTGATGATGATGATGGTGGTTGGTGGTTATGGTGATGAAGATGATGGTGGTGGTGGTGGAGGGGGATGGTGGTGATGGTGGTGGTGGTGATGATGGTGGTGCTGGTAGTGGTGGTGGTGGTGATGGTGGTGGTTATGGTGATGAAGATGATGGTGGTGGTGGTGGAGGGGGATGGTGGTGATGGTGGTGGTGGTGATGATGGTGGTGCTGGTAGTGGTGGTGGTGGGTGATGGTGGTGGTTATGGTGATGAAGGTGATGGTGGGTGGTGATGAATATGATGATGATGGTGATGGTGGAGGGGGGATGGTTGGGTGATGGTGGTGGTGGTGGTGGTGGTGGTGATGGTGGCGGGGGGGTGGTGGTGATGGTTGATGAGGGTGGTGGTGTTGGTGGTGATGGTGGTGGTGGTGGTGGTGGTGGTGGTGGTGGTGGTGATGATGATGATGGTGGTGGTGGTGGTGGTGATGATGATGATGGTGGTGGTGATGATGGTGGTTGTGGTGGTGGTGGTGGTGGTAATGGTGGTGGTTATGGTGGTGGTGGTGGTGGTGGTGGTGATGATGGTGGTGCTGGTGGTGGTGGTGGTGATGAATATGATGATGATGGTGGTGATGGTGGAGGGGGATGGTGGTGATGGTAGTGGTGGTGGTGGTGGTGATGGTGGAGGGGGGGGTGGTGGTGATGGTGATGAGGGTGGTGGTGGTGGTGGTGATGGTGGTGATTATGATGATGATAATAGTGGTGATGATGTTATGATGGTGGTGATGGTGATGAGGGTGGTGGTGGTGGTGGTGGTGGTGATGGTGATGGTGGTGGTGGTGATGATGGTGGTGCTGGTGGTGGTGGTGGTGGTGATGGTGGTGGTTATGGTGATGAAGGTGATGGTGGTGGTGATGAATATGATAATGATGGTGATGGTGGAGGGTGATGGTGGTGATGGTGGTGGTGTTGGTGGTGGTGATGGTGATGGTGGAGGGGGGGGTGATGTTTGATGGTGGAGGGGGGGTGATGGTGATGAGGGTGGTGGTGGTGGTGGTGGTGGTGGTGATGGTGGTGGTGGTGATGATTATGATGGTGGTGGTGGTTATGGTGATGAAGATGATGGTGGTGGTGGTGGAGGGGGATGGTGGTGATGGTGGTGGTGGTGATGATGGTGGTGGTGGTGGTGATGGTGGTGGTTATGGTGATGAAGGTGATGGTGGTGGTGATGAATATGATGATGGTGATGGTGGAGGGGGATGGTGGTGATGGTGTGGTGATGGTGGAGGGGGGGGTGATGGTGATGCTGGTGGTGGTGATGGTGGTGGTGGTGATGGTGGTGGTGGTGGTGATGACAATGGTGGTGGTGGTGGTGGTGGTGATGGTGGTGATGATGATGATGGTGGTGGTGGTTATGGTGATGAAGATGATGGTGGTGGTGGTGGAGGGGGATGGTGGTGATGGTGGTGGTGGTGATGATGGTGGTGCTGGTAGTGGTGGTGGTGGTGATGGTGGTGGTTATGGTGATGAAGATGATGGTGGTGGTGGTGGTGATGGTGGTGGTTATGGTGATGAAGATGATGGTGGTGGTGGTGGAGGGGGATGGTGGTGATGGTGGTGGTGGTGATGATGGTGGTGCTGGTAGTGGTGGTGGTGGTGATGGTGGTGGTTATGGTGATGAAGGTGATGGTGGTGGTGATGAATATGATGATGATGGTGATGGTGGAGGGGGATGGTGGTGATGGTGGTGGTGGTGGTGGTGATGGTGGAGGGGGGGTGGTGGTGATGGTGATGAGGGTGGTGGTGTTGGTGGTGGTGGTGGTGGTGGTGGTGGTGATGATGATGATGGTGGTGGTGGTGGTGGTGATGATGATGATGGTGGTGGTGATGATGGTGGTTGTGGTGGTGGTGGTGGTGGTAATGGTGGTGGTTATGGTGGTGGTGGTGGTGGTGGTGGTGGTGGTGGTGATGATGGTGGTGCTGGTGGTGGTGGTGGTGATGGTGATGAGGGTGGTGGTGGTGGTGGTGGTGGTGATGGTGGTGATTATGATGATGATAATAGTGGTGATGATGTTATGATGGTGGTGATGGTGGTGGTTTTGGTGGTGGTGATGGTGGTGGTGATGATGCTGGTGATAAAGAGGACATAAGTCAAGAGATGTGCATGATGATAATGATGACGACAGCAGTTTCCAACAGAACTAAGACAGTTGGGCAATAGGGGTGTCTTTGGCAGCTGAATTAGTGATTCCACACTCCGATAGGTTTTATGCATCCATAGGACGTACTGTAAGGAGATGTGTTGATATCTTATAGCCTGCCTTCTTGGATTCTAATGTCACTACTTTCAATGAAGAGAGAACGAGCTAGTTGTCATACAGGGATTACTTACAGTGCCTTGCTAAAGTATTCATCCCTCTTGGTGTTTTTCATATTTTGTTGCTTTACAACCTCTAATTTAAATGGATTGTTATTTGGATTTCATGTAAGGGAAAATAATAACATGTTAAAAAAAGATATAATTAAACGGAAAAGTTGTGCGTGTATATGTCTTCACCCCCTTTGCTATGAAGCGCCTAAATAAGGTCTGGTGCAACCAATTACCTTCAGAAGACACACAATTAGTTAAATAAAGTCCACCTGTGTGCAATCTAAGTGTCACATTATCTGTCACATGATCTCAGCATATATACACCTGTTCTGAACGGCCCCAGAGTCTGCAACACCACTAAGCAAGGGGCACCACCAAGCAAGCGGCTCCATGAAGACCAAGGAGTTCTCCAAACAGGTCACGGACAAAGTTTTGGAGAAGTACAGATCCATCCAGGCCTCAATCCAAATGAGAACCTGGGTTATGACTTAAAGACTGCTGTACACCAGTGGAACCCATCCAACTTGAAGGAGCTGGAGACGTTTTATCTTGAAGAATGGGCAAAAATCCCAGTGGCTAGATGTGCCAAGCTTATAGAGACATACCCCAAGAGACTTGCAGCTGGAATTGCTGCAGAATTTGTCTCTACAAAGCATTGACTTTGGGGGGTGAATAGTTATGCATGTTTTCTTATGAATTCCAGGTTGTAAGGCAACAAAATGGGAAAAATGCCAAGGGGGTGAATGCTTTCACAAGCCACTCTCTATCCTATAGGGGTTGATTACATCATGTATAAACAGGGCATTCGGAAAGTATTCAAACCCCTTGACTTTTTCCACATTTTGTAACATTACAGCCTTATTATAACATGTGTAATATTCATTTTCCCCTCAATTTTAACATAATTCCCCTTTTAGAAACGTTTGCAAATGTATTAAATAAATGAAACTGAAATATCACATTTTCATAACTTTTCAGACACTTTACTCAGTACGTTGTAGAAACACCTTTGGCAGTAATTTCAGCCCCTTCTTGGGTATGACGCTACAAACTTGGCACAACTGTATTTGGGGAGTTTCTCTGCATTCTTCTCTGCAGATCCTCTCAAGCTCTGTCAGGTTGGATGGGAAGCGTTGCTGCACAGCTATTTTCAGGTCTCTCCAGAGATATTAGATCGGGGTCAAGTCCAAGCTCCGGTTGGGCCACTCAAGGACATTCAGAGACTTGTCCCGAAGCCACTCCTGTATTGTCCTGGCTGTATGCTTAGGGTTATTGTCCTGTTGGAAGGTGAACCTTTGCCCCAGTCTATGGTGTTGAGCGTTTTGGAGCAGGTTTTCATCATCTCTTTTTACTCTGCTCTGTTCATCTTTCCCTTGATCCCGACTAGTCTCCCAGTCTCTGAAGCTGAAAAACATCCCCACAGCATGATGCTGCCACCACAATGCTTCACTCTAGGGATGGTGTCAGGTTTCCCCCAGACGTGAAGCTTGGCATTCAGGCTAAAGAGTTCAATCTTGATTTCATCAGATCAGAGAATCTTGTTTCTCATGGTCTGAGAGTCCATTAGGTGCCTTTTGGCAAACTCCAACCACGCTGTCATGTGCTTTTTACTGAGGAGTGGCTTCCATCTGGGCACTCTACCATGGAGCTCTATCAGAGTGACCATTGGGTTCTTTGTCACCTCCCTGACCAAGGCCCTTCTCCCCTGATTGCTCAGTTTGGCCGGGCGGCCAGCTCTAAGAAGAGTCTTGGTGGTTCCAAACTTCTTCAATTTAAGAATTATGGAGGGCACTGTGTTCTTGTGGACCTTCAATGCTGCAGACCTTTTTTGGTGTCCTTCCCCGGATCTGTGCCTCGACACAATCCTTTCTTTGAGCTCTTCGGACAATTCCTTTGACCTCATGGCTTCAATCAATCAAATGTATTTATAAAGCCCTTTTTACAACAGCCGATGTCACAAAGTGCTGTACATAAACGCAGCATAAAACCCCAAACAGCAAGCAATGCAGATGTAGAAGCACGGGGGCTAGGAAAAACTCCCTAGAAAGGCCAGAACCTAGCAAGAAACCTAGAGAGGAACCAGGCTCTGAGGGGTGGCCAGTCCTCCCCTGGCTGTGCCAGGTGAAGATTATAACAGAACACGGCCATTATGTTCAAAGGTTCATAGATGACCTGCAGGGTCAGATAATAATAATCACAGTGGTTGTAGAGGGTGCAACAGGTCAGCACTTCAGGAGTTAATGTCAGTTGGCTTTTCATAGCCAATCATTCAGAGTTAGAGACAGCAGGTGCGGGAGAGATTGAGTCCAAAACAGCAGGTCCTAGACAAGGTAGCACGTTCAGTGAACAGACAGCCTTTCCCAATCACGTCCAATCAATTTCATTTAAAACAGGTGGACTCCAGTCAAGTTGTAGAAGCATCTCAGGGATGATGTATATGTATAATAATGTATAAAAACCTGTTTTTGCTTTGTCATTATGGGATATTGTACAGTAGTGGCCAAAAGTTTTGAGAATGACACATCACTTTTGCCTTATGGCAAGGCACTCCATCATAATGGAAAATGCACTGTTCATCACCAAACTGTTCCTGGATGGTTGGGAGAAGTTGCTCTCGGAGGATGTGTTGGTACCATTCTTTATTCATGGCTGTGTTCTTTGGCAAAATTGTGAGTGGGCCCACTCCCTTGGCTGAGAAGCAACCCCACACATGAATGGTCTCAGGATGCTTTACTGTTGGCATGACACAGGACTGATGGTAGCGCTCACCTTGTCTTCTCGGGACCATCTTTTTTTCAAGATGCCCCAAACAATCGGAAAGGTGATTCATCAGAGAAAAGGACTTTACCCAGGTCCTCAGCAGTCCAATCCCTGTACCTTTTGCAGAATATCAGTCTGTCCCTGATGTTTTTCCTGGAGAGAAGTGGCTTCTTTGCTGCCCTGCTTGACACCAGGACATCCTCCAAAAGTATTCTCCTCAACTGTGCATGCAGATGCACTCACACCTGCCTGCTGCCATTCCTGAGCAAGCTCCGTGCTGGTGGTGCCCTGATCCCGCAGCTGAATCAACTTTAGGAGACGGTCGTGGCACTTGCTGGATGTTCTTGGGCGCCCTGAAGCCTTCTTCAACACAATTTAGGTACTTAATGATCCGATAAATAGTTGATTTAGGTGCAATCTTACTGGCAGCAATATCCTTGCCTGTGAAGCCCATTTCGTGCAGAACAATGACACCCTCCTTTTGAAGCTTCCAGTCTGTTATTCAAACTTAATCAGCCATTATCCTGGAGTCATCTCTTCACTGTTGACATTGAGACTGGTGTTTTGTGGGTACTATTTAATGAAGCTGCCAGTTAATTAAGGACTTGTGAGGTGTCTGTATTCTGCTATTCTGTGTTGAGCATTTAACAAAGAAACGGGTACTCCTATATGCTTAATTTAGAGTTATTTATTTAACTTTAGTTGTGGTACAAACGTTGGCCTAAATGTTGTGATTTTTAATACATTAAAGTCTCCCATTAAAGCATTAAAAACAAATCAAATAACCTGAGCATGTCTACCTCTGCTAAGCTTCACAGTAAATCATTAAAAACAAATCAAATAACCTGAGCATGTCTACCTCTGCTAAGCTTCACAGTAAATCATTAAAAACAAATCAAATAACCTGAGCATGTCTACCTCTGCTAAGCTTCCCAGTAAAGCATTAAAAACAATCAAGCATCCCAGAAAAGTGCTAGAAATAGCCCATATTAACATATGTAGCCTGAGAAACAAGGTACATGAAGTCAATAACTTGCTAGTAACAGATGACATTCATATTCTGACTATTTCTGAAACTAACTTAGATAATACCTTTGATGATACAGTGGTAGCAATACATGGTTATGACATCTGCCAAAAAGACAGAAATGCCAACGGGGGCGTTGTTACAGTCTATATTCTGAACCACATTCCTGTAAAGCTTAGAGACAATCTCATGTTAAATTCTTTTGAAGAAATATGGCTACAGGTTAGCTGCTATAGACCACCAAGTGCTAACTGTTAGTATCTGGATAACATGTGTGAAATGCTTGACAATGTATGTGATATCAATAGAGAAATATATGTTCTGGGTGATTTAAATATTGACTGGCTTTCATCAAGCTGCCCACTCAAGAAAAAGCTTCAAACTATAACCAGTGCCTGCAACCTGTAATGGTCGTCGTATGAAGGAGAAAGAGAGGACCAAGGTGCAGCGTGGTATGTGTCCATATTTATTAAATGAACACGGAAATAACAAAATACCAAAGAGAAACAACCGAAAACAGTTCTGGCTGGTGCAGACACATAACAGAAAACAATCACCCACGAAACACAATGAAAAACTGCTACCTAAATATGGTTCTCAATCAGGGACAACGATAGACAGCTGCCTCTGATTGAGAACCATACCAGGCCAAACATAGAAATAGCAAATCATAGAAAAACTAACATAGACAACCCACCCAACTCACGCCCTGACCATACTAAAACAAAGACATAACAAAAGAACTAAGGTCAGAACGTGACAGTACCCCCCCCGAAGGTGCGGACTCCGGCCGCAAAACCTGAACCTATAGGGGAGGGACTGGGTGGGTGTCTGTCCATGGTGGCGGCTCTGGCGCGGGATGTGGACCCCACTCCACCATAGTCTTTCTCCGCCTCTTTAACCGTCTCCGTGGCCTCTTAAGAGCGGCGACTCTCGCCGCCGACCTCGGACTGGGGACCCAAGCCACGGGAGATTCCGGCAGCACCGGACGAACGGGAGATTCCGGCAGCACCAGACAGGTGGGCAACTCTGGCGGCTCCTGGCTGACGGACGGCTCTGGCGGCTCCTGGCTGACGAGCGGCTCTGGCGGCTCCTGACTGACGGGCGGCTCTGGCGGCTCCTGACTGACGGGCGGCTCTGGCGGCTCCGGACAGACGGGCGACTCTGCCGGCTCCGGACAGACGGGCGACTCTGGCGGCTCCGGACAGACGGCGACTCTGGCGGCTCCGGACAGACGGGCGACTCTGGCGGCTCCGGACAGACGGGCGACTCTGGAGGCTCCGGACAGACGGGCGACTCTGCCGGCTCCGGACAGACGGGCGACTCTGGCGGCTCCGGACAGACGGCGACTCTGGCGGCTCCGGACAGACGGGCGACTCTGGCGGCTCCGGACAGACGGCCGACTCTGGAGGCTCCGGACAGACGGGCGACTCTGGCGGCTCCGGACAGACGGGCGGCTCTGGCAGCTCAGGACAGACGGGAGACTCTGGCAGCTCAGGACAGACGGGAGTCTCTGGCAGCACTGGGCAGGATGAAGGCTCTGGCAGCGCTGGACAGGCGGGAGCACCTGTAGGGAGGAGACGGAGAGACAGCCTGGTGCGGGGGGCTGCCACCGGAGGGAGGTGGCACAGGATAGACCGGACCGTGAAGGCGCACTGGAGGTCTCGAGCACAGAGCCTGCCCAACCCTACCTGGCTGAATGCTCCCCGTAGCCAGGCCAGTGCGGCGAGGTGGAATAGCCCACACTGGGCTGTGCTGGCGAACCGGGGACACCATGCGTAGGGCTGGTGCCATGTACCCCGGCCCGAGGAGACACACTGGAGACCAGATGCGCTAAGCCAGCTTCATGGCACCTGGCTCGATTCCCAACTTAGCCCGGCCGATACGAGGCACTGCTATGTACCGCACCGGGCTATGCCTGCGCACCGGGGACATTGTGCGCCTCATGGCATAACACGGTGCCTGCCCGGTCCCTCTCTCTCCGCGGTAAGCACGGGGAATTGGCGCAGGTCTCCTACTTGACTTCGCCACACTCCCCGTATGCCTCCCCCAATACATTTTTGGGGCTGCCTCTCGGCTTCCAGCCACGCTTCCTTGCTGCCTCCTCATACCGCCGCCTCTCAGCTTTCACTGCCTCCACCTCTGCCTTGGGGTGGCGATATTCCCCAGCCTGTGCACAGGGTCCTTTGCCGTCCAGGATCTCCTCCTATGTCCAGGAGTCCTGAGATCGCTGCAGCTGCTGCCCGTTACCACGCTGCTTGGTCCTTTGGTGTTGGGTGATTCTGTAACGGTCATCATTTGAAGGAGAAGAGGAGGACCAAGGTGCATCATGGTATGTGTCCATATTTATTCAAATGAACACGGAAATAACAAAAATAACAAATAGAAACGACCGAAAAAAGTTCTGGCTTGTGCAGACACATAACAGAAAACAATCACCCACGAAACACAATAGAAAACCGGCTACCTAAATATGTTTCTCAATCAGGGACAACGATAGACAGCTGCCTCTGATTGAGAACCACACCAGGCCAAACATAGAAATAGCAAATCATAGACAACCCACCCAACTCACGCCCTGACCATACTAAAACAAAGACACAACAAACGAACTAAGGTCAGAACATGACACAACCTGGTTCAGGTTATCAGTCAACCTACCAGGGTAGTTACAATCAGCACAGGAATGAAATCATCAACATGTATTGATCACATCTTTACTAATGCTGAAAGAAATGTGCTTGAAAGCAGTAACCAGATCCATCAGATGTACTGATCACAATATAGGAGCCATATCTAGGAAAACCACAGTTCCAAAGGTTGGGCCTAATATAGTGTATAAGAGGTCATACTGGAAGTTTTGTAGTGATTCCTATGTTGTTGAAGTAAAGAATATTTGCTGGTCTGTGCTGCACTTGACACATTTATGAAACTACTTATTCCAGTTACTAATAAACACGCACCCATAAGAAAATGACTGTAAAAACTATTAAATCCTCTTGGATTGATGAGTAATTGAAAAAATATATGGTTGAGAGGGATGATGCAAAAGGTATAAGTCTGGCTGCGCAAACGATTGGCAAACGTAAGAATAAAAAGACAAAGAAACTATGAAACAAAAATAATTGATATGAAGAATGAGAGTAAAAAGCTTTAGATTAATTAAATCAAGTTTTGGTGAAAAAGCAAACTTGGCTCCTTCATTCATTGAATCAGATGGCCACGCTAAAGGTACTAAATGATATCATAACCGCCATCGATAAAAGACAGTACTGTGCAGCCGTCTTCATCGAGCTGGCCAAGGCTTTCGACTCTGTCAATCACCATATTCTTATCGGCAGACTCAGTAGCCTCGGTTTTTCTAATGACTGCCTCGCCTGGTTCTCCAACTACTTTGCAGACAGAGTTCAGTGTGTCAAATCGGAGGGCATGTTGTCCCGTCCTCTGGCATTCTCTATGGGGGTGCCACAGGATTCAATTCTCGGGCCGACTCTTTTCTCTGTATATATCAATGATGTTGCTCTTGCTGCAGGCGATTCCCTGATCCACCTCTACGCAGACGACACCATTCTGTATTCTTCTGGCCCTTCCTTGGACACTGTGCTATCTAACCTCCAAACGAGCTTCAATGCCATACAACACTCCTTCTGTGGCCTCAAACTACTCTTAAACGCTAGTAAAACCAAATGCATGCTTTTCAACCGTTTGCTGCCTGCACCCGCATGCCCGACTAGCATCACCACCCTGGATGGTTCTGACCTAGAATATGTGGACATCTATAAGTACCTAGGTGTCTGGCTAGACTATAAACTCTCCTTCCAGACTCATATCAAACATCTCCAATCCAAAATCAAATCTAGAATCGGCTTTCTATTTCGCAACAAAGACTCCTTCACTCACACCGCCAAACTTACCCTAGTAAAACTGACTATCCTACCGATCCTCAACTTCGGCGATGTCATCTACAAAATGGCTTCCAATACTCTACTCAGCAAACTGGATGCAGTTTATCACAGTGCCATCCGCTTTGTTACTAAAGCACCTTATACCACCCACCACTGTGACCTGTATGTTCTAGTCAGCTGGCCCTCGCTACATATTCGTCGCCAGACCCACTGGCTCCAGGTCATCTACAAGTCCATGCTAGGTAAAGCTCCGCCTTATCTCAGTTCACTGGTCACGATGGCAACACCCACACGTAGCACACGCTCCAGCAGGTGTATCTCACTGATCATCCCTAAAGCCAACACCTCATTTGGCCACCTTTCCTTCCAGTTCTCTGCTGCCTGTGACTGGAACGAATTGCAAAAATCGTTGAAGTTGGAGACTTTTATCTCCCTCACCAACTTTAAACATCTGCTATCTGAGCAGCTAACCGATCGCTGCAGCTGTACATAGTTGTGATTGATGTCTATCAACAATTACAAAACACCGGGGTCTGACAATATAGAATCTAGATGGAAAATTACTGAGGATAATAGTGGATTATATTGCCACATCTTCTATTTAAACCTACTAGAGAGTGTGTGCCCTCAGGCCTGGAGGGAAGCTAGAGTCATTCCTCTACCCAAGAATAGTAAAGCCCCATTTACTGGCTCAAATAGCCAACCAATCAGCCTGTTACCAACCCTTAGTAAACTTTGAACAGATACTGTCGGAAGGCAGTCTCTTCTCACAGTAGACTGACTGGTAGACTGACTGGCAGGAGACAGTCTCTACTCACAGTAGACTGAATGGTAGACTGACTGGCAGGAGACAGTCTCTTCTCACAGTATACTGACTGGCAGGAGACAGTCTCTACTCACAGTAGACTGAATCGTAGACTGACTGACAGGGGACAGTCTCTTCTCGCAGTAGAATGACAGGCAGAAGACAATCTCTTCTCCCAGTAGACTGACTGGCAGGAGACAGTCTCTACTCACAGTAGACTGACTGGCAGGAGACAGTCTCTACTCACAGTAGACTGACTGGCAGGAGACAGTCTCTTCTCACAGTAGACTGACTGGTAGGAGACAGTCTCTACTCACAGTAGACTGAATGGTAGACTGACTGGCAGGAGACATCTCTTCTCACAGTAGACTGACTGGCAGGAGACAGTCTCTACTCACAGTAGACTGAATGGTAGACTGACTGGCAGGAGACAGTCTCTTCTCACAGTAGACTGATTGGCAGGAGACGGTCTCTACTCACAGTAGACTGAATGGTAGACTGACTGGCAGGAGACGGTCTCTACTCACAGTAGACTGAATGGTAGACTGACTGGTAGGAGACAGTCTCTACTCATAGAAGACTGAATGGTAGACTGACTGGCAGGAGACAGTCTCTTCTCCCAGTGTAGACTGACTGGCAGGAGACAGTCTCTTCTCACAGTAGACTGAATGGTAGACTGACTGGCAGGAGACAGTCTCTACTCACAGAAGACTGAATGGTAGACTGACTGGCAGGAGACAGTCTCTTCTCCCAGTAGACTGACTGGCAGGAGGCTGTCTCTTCTCACTGCTTTTGTTCAAAAGGTAAATACACACGTTGTTTGAACACCTTCTGTTCCAGGAGAAACCTTACGTCATCTCTGAGTGATACAGCCAACTCAGCACAGTACAGGAAAGCTTTTTAACCCCTCAGCAGCAGATCTCAGGAGTTACAAACAATGTTGACTGGGTCCCAAATTATAGCGTATACCCTTTTCCCGCAATAGTGCACAACTTTTGACTAGAGCCCCGTGGGCATCTATATAGGGCATAGGGTACCATTTGGGACTCCGTTGCTGAAACCCTGGACTCAACTGGGCCTCCTACAACAACATATTATAACTTTTATCTTAGCAGAGTCCCATTGTCTTTTACAAGGAAATCCTTCATCTACACCACAACATAATACAAATACAAAAAACAAACCAACTCCAGAGAAACAACCCCAATCCTCAACATAGAGCTCCCATCCCAGTCCTCAGCATAGAGGTCCCATCGCTCAGCATAGAGGTCCCTATCCCAATCCTCAACATAGAGCTCCCATCCCAGTCCTCAGCATAGAGGTCCCATCGCTCAGCATAGAGGTCCCTATCCCAATCCTCAACATAGAGCTCCAATCTCAGTCCTCAGCATAGAGGTCCCATCGCTCAGCATAGAGGTCCCTATCCCAATCCTCAGCATAGAGGTCCCTATCCCATCCCTCAGCATAGAGGTCCCTATCCCAATCCTCAGCATAGAGGTCCCATCCCTCAGCATAGAGGTCCCATCGCTCAGCATAGAGGTCCCTATCCCAATCCTCAGCATAGAGGTCCCATCCCTCAGCATAGAGGTCCCTATCCCAATCCTCAGCATAGAGGTCCCATCCCTCAGCATAGAGGTCCCATCCCAATCCTCAGCATAGAGGTCCCCATCCCATAGAGGTCCCCATCCCATAGAGGTCCCTATCCCAATCCTCAGCATAGAGGTCCCCATCCCATAGAGGTCCCTATCCCAATCCTCAGCATAGAGGTCCCCATCCCATAGAGGTCCCTATCCCAATCCTCAGCATAGAGGTCCCCATCCCATAGAGGTCCCTATCCCAATCCTCAGCATAGAGGTCCCCATCCCATAGAGGTCCCTATCCCAATCCTCAGCATAGAGGTCCCCATCCCATAGAGGTCCCTATCCCAATCCTCAGCATAGAGGTCCCCATCCCATAGAGGTCCCCATCCCATAGAGGTCCCCATCCCATAGAGGTCCCCATCCCATAGAGGTCCCCATCCCATAGAGGTCCCTATCCCAATCCTCAGCATAGAGGTCCCCATCCCATAGAGGTCCCTATCCCAATCCTCAGCATAGAGGTCCCCATCCCATAGAGGTCCCTATCCCAATCCTCAGCATAGAGGTCCCCATCCCATAGAGGTCCCTATCCCAATCCTCAGCATAGAGGTCCCCATCCCATAGAGGTCCCTATCCCAATCCTCAGCATAGAGGTCCCCATCCCATAGAGGTCCCTATCCCAATCCTCAGCATAGAGGTCCCCATCCCATAGAGGTCCCTATCCCAATCCTCAGCATAGAGGTCCCCATCCCATAGAGGTCCCTATCCCAATCCTCAGCATAGAGGTCCCCATCCCATAGAGGTCCCCATCCCATAGAGGTCCCTATCCCAATCCTCAGCATAGAGGTCCCCATCCCATAGAGGTCCCCATCCCATAGAGGTCCCCATCCCATAGAGGTCCCCATCCCATAGAGGTCCCTATCCCAATCCTCAGCATAGAGGTCCCCAGTTCTTTTCTCTGTGTTTGAATGTTAGCACCCAGCCCCAGCGATGCTGTGAACATTTGTTACTCCAGTTGGAATCTCTTGTGGAACTCTGTGTTTGTTCTTGTTTATTTATTTTTGATTATCTTTTGAGGCTTTTTCCCTGCTGTACCTACCACCTTGAGGCTTTATCCCTGCTGTACCTACCACCTTGAGGCTTTATCCCTGCTGTACCAACCACCTTGAGGCTTTATCCCTGCTGTACCTACCACCTTGAGGCTTTATCCCTGCTGTAACTACCACCTTGAGGCTTTTTCCCTGCTGTACCAACCACCTTGAGGCTTTATCCCTGCTGTACCTACCACCTTGAGGCTTTATCCCTGCTGTAACTACCACCTTGAGGCTTTATCCCTGCTGTACCACCACATTGAGGCTTTTTCCCTGCTGTACCAACCACCTTGAGGCTTTATCCCTGCTGTACCTACCACCTTGAGGCTTCTTCCCTGCTGTACCTACCACCTTGAGGCTTTATCCCTGCTGTACCTACCACCTTGAGGCTTCTTCCCTGCTGTACCTACCACCTTGAGGCTTTATCCCTGCTGTACCTACCACCTTGAGGCTTTATCCCTGCTGTACCTACCACCTTGAGGCTTTATCCCTGCTGTACCTACCACCTTGAGGCTTTTCCCTGCTGTACCACCACCTTGAGGCTTTATCCCTGCTGTACCTACCACCTTGAGGCTTTATCCCTGCTGTACCACCACCTTGAGGCTTTTTCCCTGCTGTACCAACCACCTTGAGGCTTTATCCCTGCTGTACCTACCACCTTGAGGCTTCTTCCCTGCTGTACCTACCACCTTGAGGCTTCTTCCCTGCTGTACCTACCACCTTGAGGCTTTATCCCTGCTGTACCTACCACCTTGAGGCTTTATCCCTGCTGTACCTACCACCTTGAGGCTTTATCCCTGCTGTACCTACCACCTTGAGGCATTTCCCTGCTGTACCACCACCTTGAGGCTTTATCCCTGCTGTACCTACCACCTTGAGGCTTTATCCCTGCTGTACCTACCACCTTGAGGCTTTATCCCTGCTGTACCTACCACCTTGAGGCTTTATCCCTGCTGTACCTACCACCTTGATGCCTGGATATTTTTTTAAAAATGCCTTCCTAACCATCTTAAATAAACATGCCCCATTTAAGAAATTTAGAACCAGGAACAGATATAGCCCTTGGTTCTCCCCAGACCTGACTGCCCTTAACCAACACAAAAACATCCTATGGCGTTCTGCATTAGCATCGAACAGCCCCCGTGATATGCAGCTGTTCAGGGAAGCTAGAAATCATTATACACAGGCAGTTAGAAAAGCCAAGGCTAGCTTTTTCAAGCAGAAATTTGCTTCCTGCAACACTAACTCAAAAAAGTTCTGGGACACTGTAAAGTCCATGGAGAATAAGAACACCTCCTCCCAGCTGCCCACTGCACTGAAGATAGGAAACACTGTCACCACTGATAAATCCACCATAATTGAGAATTTCAATAAGCATTTTTCTACGGCTGGCCATGCTTTCCACCTGGCTACTCCTACCCCGGACAACAGCACTGCACCCCCAACAGCAACTCGCCCAAGCCTTCCCCATTTCTCCTTCTCCCAAATCCATTCAGCTGATGTTCTGAAAGAGCTGCAAAATCTGGACCCCTACAAATCAGCCGGGCTAGACAATCTGGACCCTTTCTTTCTAAAATTATCTGCCGAAATTGTTGCCACCCCTATTACTAGCCTGTTCAACCTCTCTTTCGTGTCGTCTGAGATTCCCAAAGATTGGAAAGCAGCTGCGGTCATCCCCCTCTTCAAAGGGGGGGACACTCTTGACCCAAACTGCTACAGACCTATATCTATCCTACCGTGCCTTTCTAAGGTCTTCGAAAGCCAAGTCAACAAACAGATTACCGACCATTTCGAATCTCACCATACCTTCTCTGCTATGCAATCCGGTTTCAGAGCTGGTCATGGGTGCACCTCAGCCACGCTCAAGGTCCTAAACGATATCTTAACCGCCATCGATAAGAAACATTACTGTGCAGCCGTATTCATTGATCTGGCCAAGGCTTTCGACTCTGTCAATCACCATATCCTCATCGGCAGACTCGACAGCCTTGGTTTCTCAAATGATTGCCTCGCCTGGTTCACCAACTACTTCTCTGATAGAGTTCAGTGTGTCAAATCGGAGGGTCTGCTGTCCGGACCTCTGGCAGTCTCTATGGGGGTGCCACAGGGTTCAATTCTTGGACCGACTCTCTTCTCTGTATACATCAATGAGGTCGCTCTTGCTGCTGGTGAGTCCCTGATCCACCTCTACGCAGACGACACCATTCTGTATACTTCCGGCCCTTCTTTGGACACTGTGTTAACAACCCTCCAGGCAAGCTTCAATGCCATACAACTCTCCTTCCGTGGCCTCCAATTGCTCTTAAATACAAGTAAAACTAAATGCATGCTCTTCAACCGATCGCTACCTGCACCTACCCGCCTGTCCAACATCACTACTCTGGACGGCTCTGACTTAGAATACGTGGACAACTACAAATACTTAGGTGTCTGGTTAGACTGTAAACTCTCCTTCCAGACCCATATCAAACATCTCCAATCCAAAGTTAAATCTAGAATTGGCTTCCTATTTCGCAACAAGGCATCCTTCACTCATGCTGCCAAACATACCCTTGTAAAACTGACCATCCTACCAATCCTCGACTTTGGCGATGTCATTTACAAAATAGCCTCCAATACCCTACTCAACAAATTGGATGCAGTCTATCACAGTGCAATCCGTTTTATCACCAAAGCCCCATATACTACCCACCATTGCGACCTGTACGCTCTTGTTGGCTGGCCCTCGCTTCATACTCGTCGCCAAACCCACTGGCTCCATGTCATCTACAAGACCCTGCTAGGTAAAGTCCCCCCTTATCTCAGCTCGCTGGTCACCATAGCATCTCCCACCTGTAGCACACGCTCCAGCAGGTATATCTCTCTAGTCACCCCCAAAACCAATTCTTTCTTTGGCCGCCTCTCCTTCCAGTTCTCTGCTGCCAATGACTGGAACGAACTACAAAAATCTCTGAAACTGGAAACACTTATCTCCCTCACTAGCTTTAAGCACCAACTGTCAGAGCAGCTCACAGATTACTGCACCTGTACATAGCCCACCTATAATTTAGCCCAAACAACTACCTCTTTCCCAACTGTATTTAATTTTTATTTATTTATTTATTTTGCTCCTTTGCACCCCATTATTTTTATTTCTACTTTGCACATTCTTCCATTGCAAAACTACCATTCCAGTATTTTACTTGCTATATTGTATTTACTTTGCCATCATGGCCTTTTTTGCCTTTACCTCCCTTCTCACCTCATTTGCTCACATGGTATATAGACTTGTTTATACTGCATTATTGACTGTATGTTTGTTTTTACTTCATGTGTAACTCTGTGTCGTTTTATCTGTCGAACTGCTTTGCTTTATCTTGGCCAGGTCGCAATTGTAAATGAGAACTTGTTCTCAACTTGCCTACCTGGTTAAATAAAGGTAAATAAATAATAAATAAATTGAGGCTTTATCCCTGCTGTACCTACCACCTTGAGGCTTTATCCCTGCTGTACCTACCACCTTGAGGCTTTATCCCTGCTGTACCACCACCTTGAGGCTTTATCCCGCTGTACCTACCACCTTGAGGCTTTATCCCTGCTGTACCAACCACCTTGAGGCTTTATCCCTGCTGTACCTACCACCTTGAGGCTTTATCCCTGCTGTACCAACCACCTTGAGGCTTTATCCCTGCTGTACCTACCACCTTGAGGCTTTATCCCTGCTGTGCCTACCACCTTGAGACTTTATCCCTGCTGTACCTACCACCTTGAGGCTTTATCCCTGCTGTACCTACCACCTTGAGGCTTTATCCCTGCTGTACCTACCACCTTGAGGCTTCTTCCCTGCTGTACCTACCACCTTGAGGCTTCTTCCCTGCTGTACCTACCACCTTGAGGCTTTATCCCTGCTGTACCTACCACCTTGAGGCTTTATCCCTGCTGTACCTACCACCTTGAGGCTTTTCCCTGCTGTACCACCACCTTGAGGCTTTATCCCTGCTGTACCTACCACCTTGAGGCTTTATCCCTGCTGTACCACCACCTTGAGGCTTTACCTTTTGACTTGGAGGATTACCTTTTTCTCTTGGAATTACTTTTGATGTTGTGGATTTATATATGTGCCTGAATATCTTTCCTTTTTACTTTATTAAAACACAATCTCAAGTACTGCTGTGTCTGCCTCATCTTCTGTGTTCTGCCGACTATTAGTGGCTCAGTTTGCTAAGTGACTGTTTCTCACACTGGAGACCCGAGTTCGTAACCGGGTCCTGACACTTTTTTCTCAGAAATGATACCAACATCTTACAGAACTTGCTAAGGCTGGGAAGGAGAGGAATTACCTCAGTTCAATTGACTGTTTTCCAAATTGAGATGAATCACCTGCAGAGTCAGATATAAAACTACCTTGATATGCTTTAATTGAGATAGTACATTGGTTTCTCAGATGTCTGAAAAATTGCCAAACATTATTAGAGTCAGTTTTTCTACGTTTTGGCCCAGGTGTGGTTTCTCATCAGAATTACTTCTGCTAGTTCCTTAGAGAACCAAGGTTGTTCTACTGTATCTATAATCCTACTGGTTTTACAGTATGTGGTCTGTTCTACTGTATCTATAATCCTGCTGGTTTTACAGTATGTGGTCTGTTCTACTGTATCTATAATCCTACTGGCTTTACAGTATGTGGTCTGTTCTAATGTATCGGTATCAATAATCCTAATAGTTTTACAGTATGTGGTCTGTTCTACTGAATCTATAATCCTACTAGTTTTACAGTATGTGGTCTGTTCTACTGTATCTATAATCCTACTGGCTTTACAGTATGTGGTCTGTTCTACTGTATCGGTATCTATAATCCTACTAGTTTTACAGTATGTGGTCTGTTCTACTGAATCTATAATCCTACTAGTTTTACAGTATGTGGTCTGTTCTACTGAATCTATAATCCTACTAGTTTTACAGTATGTGGTCTGTTCTACTGAATCTATAATCCTACTTGTTTTACAGTATGTGGTCTGTTCTACTGAATCTATAATCCTACTAGTTTTACAGTATGTGGTCTGTTCTACTCAATCTATAATCCTACTGGTTTTACAATATGTGGTCTGTTCTACTGAATCTATAATCCTACTAGTTTTACAGTATGTGGTCTGTTCTACTGAATCTATAATCCTACTAGTTTTACAGTATGTGGTCTGTTCTACTGAATCTATAATCCTACTGGTTTTACAGTATGTGGTCTGTTCTACTGAATCTATAATCCTACTAGTTTTACAGTATGTGGTCTGTTTTTCTGAGGTATACAGTGCCTTCGGAATGTATTCAGACCCCTTGACTTTTTCAGTAGTTTGTTACATTACAGCCTTATTCTAAAATTCATATATTTTTTTATGTTTTGTGCAATACCCCATAATGACAGAAACACCTTATTTACATAAGTATTCAGACACTTTGCTATGAGACTCGAAATTTAGCTCAGGTGCATCCTGTTTCCAATGATCATCTTTGAGATGTTTCTACAACTTGATTGGAGTCCATCGGTGTTAAATTCAATTGATTGGACATGATTTGAAAAGGCACACACCTGCCTTTCCAGTTGCATATAAGTGCAAAGAAGGTCTGGTAGAAGGAATTGTCCGAAGAGCTCCGAGACAGGATTGTGTCGAGGCACAGATCTGGCGGAAGGGTACAAAGACATTTCTGCAGCATTGAAGGTCCTCAAGAACACAGTGGCCTCCAATATTCTTAATTGGAAGATGATTGGAACCATCAAGACTCTTCCTAGAGCTGACCGCCCGGCCAAGCTGAGCAATCGGGGGAGAAGGGCCTTGGTCAGGGAGGTGACCAAGAACTTGATGGTCATATCTGACAGAGTTCTAGAGTTCTTCTGTGGAGATGGGAGAAACTTCCAGAAGGACAACCATCTCTGCATCATTCCACCAATCAGGCCTTTATGGTACAGTGGCTAGACGGAAGCCACTCCTCAGTAAAAGGCACATGACAGCCCGCTTGGAGTTTGCCAAAAGGCACCTAAGGACTCTCAGACCATGAGAGACTAGATTCTCTGGTCTGATGAAAACAAGATTGAACTTCACATCTGGAGGAAACGTAGCACCATCCCTACGGTGAAGCATGGTGGTGGATCATGCTGAGGGAATTTTTCAGTGGCAGGGACTGGGAGACTAGTCAGGATCGAGGCAAAGATGAACGGAGCAAAGTACAGAGAGATCCTTGATGTAAACATGCTCCAGAGCACTCAGGACCTCAGACTGGGGCGAAGGTTCACCTTCCAACAGGACAACTATAAGGGCACAGGGCGAGACCCAGATGCAGACACTGGATGCCGATGGTTCAAGTCTCTGATATTTATTGTAATCCAAGGGGTAGGCAAGAGAATCGTCATGGACAGGCAAAAGATCATAACAAGATCAGAGTCCAGGAGGTACAGAGTGGCAGGCAGGCTCGAGGTCAGGGCAGGCAGTATGGTCAGGCAGGCGGGTTCAGAGACAAGGCAGGCAGGGGTCAAAACCGGGAGGACTAGCAAAAACAGAGAAAAGGAAAAAGCAGGCGCATGGAATAACACGCTGGTTGACTTGACAAAACAAGACCAACTGGCCACAGACAAACAGGGAACACAGGAATAAATACCCAGGGACTACTGGGGAAAGCAGGTGACACCTGGAGGTGGGTGGAAACAATCACAAAGACAGGTGAAACAGATCAGGGCGTGACAGACAACAACCCTAACCACACAGTCAAGACAATGCAGGAGTGGCTTCGGGACAAGTCTCTGAATGTCTTTGAGTGGTCTAGCCAGAGCCAGGACTTGAACCCAATCGAACATCTCTGGAGAAACCTGAAAACAGCTGTGCAGCGACGCTCCCCATCCAACCTGACAGAGCTTGAGAGGATCTGCAGAGAAGAATGGGAGAAACTCCCCAAATACAGGTGTGCCAAGCTTGTAGCATCATACCCAAGAAGACTTGAGGCTGTAATCGCTGCCAAAGGTGCTTCAACAAAGTCCTGATTAAAGGGTCTGAATACTTATGTGATATTTCAGTTTCGTATTTTTTATAAATTAGCAAATATTAAAAAATATATATATGTTTTTGCTTCGTCATTATAGGGTATTGTGTGTAGATTGATGAGGGGGGAAAAACGATTTCATCCATTTTAGAAGAAGGTTGTAAACTAACAAAATGTGGGGAAAAATCAATGGGTCTGAATACTTTCTGAAGGCACTATGGGTCCAGAATGTGTGCATTAGTACTATGTTAAAACATTTTTCGATTCGATTCTGTTCGATAATGTACTGTTATTAGGCCTATATATTTACAGCACGTTTACTGTAGGATCTACCTATCGTTGACAAAGGATTTATAAAACATCTAACCAATGTTGACTGCCCCGCTCCTCCAATTCCCACATACGGACACAGCACCGTGACCTGCCCCCGTAATCCCCCCTGCAGGAAACACGGTGTCGGCCTCCTCCTTACTGACTGCTCCGCTCCTCCAATGCCTACACACGGACACAGCACCGGGACCTGCCCCCCTAAACCCCCCTGCAGGAAACACCGTGTCGGCCTCCTTCTTACTGACGCCCCGCTCCTCCAATGGGATCCTGTCTGGAACACCGCTGGCACCGTTTCACAGCTCAATTTGTCCCGGAGTCGACTATCTGCAGTTCGGAAAGTAAAACTCGACATAGTCGAAGTCATGGACCGCGAACACCCGAAAATGCCTTTTTAACTTTTGAAGATATTGAAGGTAAGTTGTTTTCACTTTTAAAACTATGTTCGCGAAAGTTATAAATTTAGACACAGAATAGGAATTGGTATGACTCCGTTGAGTGTAACCATGGAAAAGGTTTCGTTCTGTAGCCTATCTAGGACTCAATACTAGTTTCAGTATTTTATATTACAACTACTGCAGGAGATGTCTTATGTTAAATGGTTAGATATGTCTGTAGATTTAATTTGATTGATTGCGAGAATAACTCATGTTTCAAACTCCAGCCGATCCACTATTATTGATGTTTCAGTAATGTTCAAATGGCTCCAATAAACAGCTAACAGCTAGTATTGATCCGTTTAAACTCAACTAAAGTTACAAAGAAAGATTGAAACCAAAAAAGAAAAAAAGAAAGAGATTCCAAATACATTGTTGTTGTTTATCATAATTTAAAAACATTATAATAACTTTCATCAAAGGCCAAAGTGTTTATAGATTCAATTTAAACGATTTAAAAATGTATATGTTAGATACACATTTTACACTAACCAATACTATAAAGAAATGCCTATGTATTCTTATAAGTATTTATAAAATGTTGAAAAAAGTTGCCTGTTTTAAAAAAATGTGCTTCATCCAAAGAAGTGGTGCAACGTTTTACACTTGAGAATAGATCAGTATTTAGTCTGTCGATCTGTAGTCCGAATGCTGACCATGGTTCTCTGAGCTACATTACCGTGCAAAGGCTTGGGGTCATGAACACATACATGACATGAGTTGCAAAATGAATAGGAAATATAGTCAAGACATTGATAAGGTTATAAATAATGATTTTTAATTGAAATAATAATTGTGGCCTTCAAACTTTGCTTTCATCAAAGGAATCGTCCATTTGCAGCAATTACAGCCTTTCAGACCTTTGACATTCTAGTTGTTAATTTGTTGAGGTCATCTGAAGAGATTTCACCCCATGCTTCCTGAAGCACCTCCCACAAATTGGATTGGATTGATGGGCACTTCTTACTTACCATACTGTCAAGCTGCTCCCACAACAGCTCAATAGGGTTGAGATCCGGTGACTGTGTTGGCCACTCCATTATAGACAGAATACCAGCTGACTGCTTCTTCCTTAAATAGTTCTTGCATAGTTTGGACCTGTGCTTTGGGTCATTGTCCTGTTGTAGGAGGCAGTTTGTGCTGTTCCGTGAAGGGAGTAGTACACATCGTTGTACGAGATCTTCAGTTTCTTGGAAATGTATTGCGTGGAATAGCCTTCATTTCTCAGAACAAGAATAGACTGAAGAGTTTCAGAAGAAAGTTATTTGTTTTTGTCCATTTTGAGCCTGTAATTGAACCAACAAATGCTGATGCTGCAGATACTCAACTAGTCTAAAGAAGGCCAGTTTTATTGCTTCTTTAATCAGAACAACAGTTTTCAGCTGTGCTAACATAATTGTAAAAGGGTTTTCTAATGATCAATTAGCCTTTTAAAGTTATAAACTTGGATTAGTGGCAGGTAGCCTAATGGTTAGAGTGTTGGGCCAGTAACCAGCAGGTAGCCTAATGGTTAGTGTTGGGCCAGTAACCAGCAGGTAGCCTAATGGTTAGAGTGTTGGGCCAGTAACCAGCAGGTAGCCTAATGGTTAGAGTGTTGGGCCAGTAACCAGCAGGTAGCCTAATGGTTAGAGTGTTGGGCCAGTAACCAGCAGGTAGCCTAATGGTTAGAGTGTTGGGCCAGTAACCAGCAGGTAGCCTAATGGTTAGAGTGTTGTCTGAGTCATGTGTCTCTGAGCTGTGTGTCTCTGAGCTGTGTCTCTGAGCTGTGTGTCTCTGAGCTGTGTGTCTCTGAGCTGTGTGTCTCTGAGCTGTGTGTCTCTGAGCTGTGTCTCTCTGAGCTGTGTATCTCTGAGCTGTGTGTCTCTGAGCTGTGTGTCTCTGAGCTGTGTGTCTCTGAGCTGTGTGTCTCTGAGCTGTGTCTCTCTGAGCTGTGTCTCTCTGAGCTGTGTGTCTCTGAGCTGTGTGTCTCTGAGCTGGGTGTCTCTGAGCTGTGTGTCTCTGAGCTGTGTGTCTCTGAGCTGTGTGTCTGAGCTGGGTGTCTCTGAGCTGTGTGTCTGAGCTGGGTGTCTCTGAGCTGGGTGTCTCTGAGCTGTGTGTCTCTGAGCTGTGTGTCTCTGAACAGGGTGTCTCTGAGCAGGGCGTCTCTGAGCTGTGTGTCTCTTGAGCTGTGTGTCTCTGAGCTGTGTGTCTCTTGAGCTGTGTGTCTCTTGAGCTGGGTGTCTCTGAGCTGGGTGTCTCTGAGCTGGGTGTCTCTGAGCTGGGTGTCTCTGAGCTGGGTGTCTCTGAGCTGGGTGTCTCTGAGCTGGGTGTCTCTGAGCTGGGTGTCTCTGAGCTGTGTGTCTCTGAGCTGTGTCTCTGAGCTGGGTGTCTCTGAGCTGTGTGTCTCTGAGCTGGGTGTTTCTGTCCATGGTTCTTCAGTCTTTTTCATTTCCTTTGTTCAGTCATAACTTCATCCAAACGTTGTCTCTTGATATCATGTTGATACACAACAAACACACACACACACAGAAAGGGGAAGAGACAACCTCAGTGCCTGTGTGCGTAACCTTCGCGGTCCTACTTGGGATTGTACCGTTGTACCCCCATCCTGGGTATCATGTTGGAGTTGTGTCATGTTGGAGTTGTGTCATGTTGGATTTGTGTCATGATAGAGTTGTATTACGTTGGAGTTCTGTCATGATAGAGTTCTGTCATGATAGAGTTGTGTCATGATAGAGTTGTGTCATGATAGAGTTGTGTCATGATAGAGTTGTGCCATGATAGAGTTGTGCCATGATAGAGTTGTGTCATGATAGAGTTGTATTACGTTGGAGTTCTGTCATGATAGAGTTGTGCCATGATAGAGTTGCGTTATTGCCTGGTCTCTATACAGGCATTCAGAAAAACTAGACCAAAAGTCAACATCAAATCAACCGTATATCAAATATGCTTAGATTGTGTTTGTCTGTCTATTTGAAATAGCTGAGATTTGGATCGTCTTCCTATATTAGTAGCCAGCATAGAACATGCTGTAGGCCGACTGTAGGTATTTGGTTCTTGTTTGCTAAGCTACTAAGTAGAAAAAGTATAGAAACATGTGTGGTGAGTGTTACTATGCATACCTTCGCTGTGTGGATCGTAATTGTAGATGCTGTCAAAATACACTAGCTGGTATGAAGTCTAATATCACTGTGGAAAAAATGTATATAGTGTTTGAACCCTCTGTGAGTAAAATAGAAAACAAAATTATATACTGTAAAGAGGAGGATGGCTCGGTCATTCCTCCAGTCTGCAGAAGAGGAGGATGGCTCGGTCATATCTCCAGTCTGCAGAAGAGGAGGATGGCTCGGTCATTCCTCCAGTCTGCAGAAGAGGAGGATGGCTCGGTCATATCTCCAGTCTGCAGAAGAGGAGGATGGCTCGGTCATATCTCCAGTCTGCAGAAGAGGAGGATGGCTCGGTCATTCCTCCAGTCTGCAGAAGAGGAGGATGGCTCGGTCATTCCTCCAGTCTGCTGAAGAGGAGGATGGCTCGGTCATATCTCCAGTCTACAGAAGAGGAGGATGGCTCGGTCATTCCTCCAGTCTACAGAAGAGGAGGATGGCTCGGTCATTCCTCCAGTCTGCAGAAGAGGAGGATGGCTCGGTCATTCCTCCAGTCTGCTGAAGAGAAGGATGGCTCGGTCATTCCTCCAGTCTGCTGAAGAGAAGGATGGCTCGGTCATTCCTCCAGTCTGCTGAAGAGAAGGATGGCTCGGTCATTACTCCAGTCTGCAGAAAAGGAGGCCTCACTCTAAATAAAGGAGTTTGAATGGAATGCTGACACTAACACGTTTGCATCCCAAATGGCACCCTATTCGCTATAGTGCCAAATGGCCCATTGTAACAAGTAGTGCACTATACAGGGGATAGGGTGCCATTTGGGACTGAACATGGTAATAAGCTCCACTGTACATTCTCCATCACAACCATTTGAATTCAGAATGCTGACATGGAACCAGTGGCCTTCAGAACACTAACACAGGACTGGAAACACTCAGAACATAGTTATCTGAGAAACACAGTTCCAACATGAAAGTGAGGAAGCTAGATGGAGACTTTGAATCGTATCTGAACTGGACATGAAATGGCAGGCTGGAGTTATAACTAACTGGTGGTTAGCATTGTTGGAGTCCATGGCTTTGTTTCCATACTGCTCTCGCCTCTTCCTCTCCCTTCTTCTACTCTCCTCTCCCTTCTTCTACTCTCCTCTCCTCTCCCTTCTTCTACTCTCCTCTCCTCTCCCTTCTTCTACTCTCCTCTCCTCTCCCTTCTTCTACTCTCCTCTCCTCTCCCTTCTTCTACTCTCCTCTCCTCTCCCTTCTTCTACTCTCCTCTCCCTTCTTCTACTCTCCTCTCTTTTCCTATCCTCTCCTCTCCTCTCCTGTCTTTTCCTCTCCTCTCCTCTCCTCTCCTCTCCTCTCCTCTCCTCTCCTCTCCTCTCCTCTCCTCTCCTCTCCTCTCCTCTCCTCTCCTCTCCTCTCCTCTCCTCTCCTCTCCTCTCCTCTCCTCTCCTCTCCTCTCCTCTCCTCACCTCTCCTCTCCTCTCCTCACCTCTCCCTACTTTCTATCTTTATAGTTGAGTCTCATCTCCTGCCAAATCTTAACTCCACATGATCTGTACACACTAATTTATGTGTTCTTTGAAGCTCAGAGAGAGAGAGAGAGAGGCAAAGGGGAAGAGGCAGAGAGAGAGAGGCAATGGGAGAGAGGCAGAGAGAGAGAGAGGGGCAAAGGGAGAGAGAGAGGGGCAAAGGGAGAGCGAGAGAGGCAGAGAGAGAGGCAGAGAGAGGGGGGGTAAGTGAGGCCTGCCCATGCTCAGAGAGACAGAGACTGGGGTCTGGTTTCAATAAAGGACTCTTTTGGCACAGAGGAACTGCATCACTTTCTACTTCACTATTCCGGGGTGGGTCCTCCTCAGACAGACAATTCTCCCAACACATCACGAGGCGGACATGTCGGAACGTCACCATTCAAAACCAAGTTTTGAAGGCAAAACCTTTGCAGTGGTTTCAGTAACGATAGTTGTTGCAAACTAGCCACTTGTGAAATGCACTCATTAAAAATAACCTCTGATCTCCATCTTGCTAGCTACTATTTAGTATTTTATTCAAGCGTATAGAGTTGTGACGTAGGCAGGGAAGGTGTTCTTCTGTGCCAAAAGAGTCCATAATTTTAACCAGACCCTAGTCAGTACTGTCGAGGGAGATGCAGAGAGAGAGATTCCGACTGACTCATTTCCAACATCAGTGCTGAGATAGGAGGGTAAGTGGACCAGAGTCTGAAAGGTTTAATGACTGTTGACTCACAGACTGTGTCGCAAATGGTACCCTATTCCTTATAGGCTCTGGTCAACAGTAGTACACTATGTAACCTCTGGTTGATATACACAGAACCAAGGGTAATGAGAGAGTAAATATTAGCATTTTATACGAGTGGGTATAATGCCTAGTAAATAAAGGTTAAATAAAATAAAATAATCCTGGATGCTGATTGGATAAAACCGCTTTCCAGCCAGTGTCTGTCTGTTCCAAAAGTTACCACCGGCTAAAGCTATGAGGTTTAAATGCTTGTTCCATCTCACTGCGCATCCACTGTCTCATCAGCCCAGCCAGACAATTTATAAACTTGTAAAACTGTTCCATCTCACTGCGCATCCACTGTCTCATCAGCCCAGCCAGACAATTTATGAACTTGTAAAACTGTTCCATCTCACTGCGCATCCACTGTCTCATCAGCCCAGCCAGACAATTTATAAACTTGTAAAACTGTTCCATCTCACTGCGCATCCACTGTCTCATCAGCCCAGCCAGACAATTTATAAACTTGTAAAACTGTAAAAAGCTTTTTGACATTATCTCCCCTTTCTTTTAAACTAGCATTTGGTTTTCAACAGTGGACATTTGTATAAACCTTGCTGTCTGTCCCTCTGACATTTCCAACATTGTTTTAAGTCCATATTGAAATTCGATCTCCAACTGTCCCATTTGTAAATAAGAATTTGTTCTTAACTGACTTGCCTAGTTAAATAAAGGTTACATTTCAGAAGAATAAAGAGTAATGAATGTGTCGGGAGTCGGGACGAGACATACAGGCAGCTTTTCTCAACCAGTTGAAATCATGAATCTGTATCATTTTTATGGATCTATATACAAATAAATGTCAATAGAAACCAGGTCAAAGCAAACCAAGTGCAGCTAGTTTACAGTCTTTCAGCTCCCGTGTGAAGTGAATGTTTTGGCTGTGTTGTTGGCTGTGTTGTTGGCTGTGTTAGCTGTAGTGTTAGCTGTAGTGTTAGCTGTAGTGTTAGCTGTAGTGTTAGCTGTGTTGTTGGCTGTGTTAGCTGTAGTGTTAGCTGTAGTGTTAGCTGTAGTGTTGGCTGTGTTGTTAGCTGTAGTGTTAGCTGTAGTGTTAGCTGTAGTGTTAGCTGTGTTGTTGGCTGTGTTGTTAGCTGTATACCCTGGAAGCCAATACACTACCATATACTACCATACACTACTATATACTACTACAATACACTACTATATACTACTACAATACACTACTATATACTACAATACACTACTATATACTACCATATACTACTATATACTACTACAATACACTACTATATACTACAATGCACTACTATATACTACTACAATACACTACCATATACTACTACAATACACTACTATATACTACTAATGCCCTGGAAGCCAATATCACTTTTAAATAGGAAATGACTGGACGAGTCTAGCAGCAAGTTCACTGCTTCTCTGTGTGAGTCACAGTTAGAGGAGACAGGCCTGGGTCAAGGATCAAATGCATGTCTCTATACAGCCACATTACTATGGCCTACAACACACTACTATATACTACTATATACTTCTACACACTACTACACACTACTATATACTACTACACACTACTACACACTACTATATACTACTACACACTACTACACACTACTATATACTAATATATACTACTATATACTACTACACACTACTACACACTACTATATACTACTACACACTACTACACATTACTATATACTAATATATACTACTATATACTACTACACACTACTATATACTACTACACACTACTACATACTACTATATACTACTACACACTACTACACACTACTATATACTAATATATACTACTATATACTACTACACACTACTACACACTACTATATACTAATATATACTACTATATACTACTACACACTACTACACACTACTACACACTACTATATACTACTACACACTACTACACATTACTATATACTCATATATACTACTATATACTACTACACACTACTACACACTACTATATACTACTACACACTACTACACACTACAACACACTACTATATACTACTATATACTTCTACACACTACTACACACTACTATATACTACTACACACTACTACACACTACTATATACTACTACACACTACTACACACTACTACACACTACTATATACTACTATATACTACTACACACTACTACACACTACTATATACTACTACACACTACTACACATTACTATATACTAATATATACTACTATATACTACTACACACTACTATATACTACTACACACTACTACATACTACTATATACTACTACACACTACTACACACTACTACACACTACTATATACTACTACACACTACTACACATTACTATATACTAATATATACTACTACACACTACTACACACTACTATATACTACTACACACTACTATATACTACTACACACTACTATATACTACTATATCCTACTACACACTACTATATATTACAACACACTACTATATATTACTACACACTACTATATACTACCACACACTACTGTATACTACTACACACTGCTATATACTACTACACATTGCTACACACTGCTACACACTGCTACACACTACGAAATACTACTATATACTACTACACACTGATTCACACTGCTACACACTACTATATGCTACTATATACTCCTATATACTACAATACACTACTACACACTACTATATGCTACTATATACTCCTATATACTACAATACACTACTACACACTACTATATACTACTACACACTGATTCACACTGCTCCACACGACTATATACTACTACACACTACTATATACTACTATATACTACTACACACTGCTACACACTACAACACACTGCTACACACTACTACACACTACTATATACTGCTACACACTACTATATACTACTATATACTACTACACACTACTATATACTACAATACACTACTATATACTACTACACACTACTATATACTACTACACACTGCTACACACAACTATATACTACTACACACTGCTATATACTACTACTCACTACTATATACTACAATACACAACTATTTACTACTACACACTACTATATATTACAACACACTACTATATATTACTACACACTACTATATACTACTACACACTACTATATACTACTACATACTACAATACACTACTATATACCACTACACACTACTATGGCCTACAACACACTAATATATACTACTACACACTACTATATACTACAATACACTACCATATACAACAATACACTACTATATACTACTGCAATACACTACTATATACTACTACAAACACTGCTATATACTACAATACACTACTATATACTACAATACACTACTATATACTACTACACACTACTGTATACTACAATACACTACTATATACTACTACACACTACTACACGCTGCTACACACTACTATTTACTACTATTGCCTACAACACACTACTATATACTACTATATACTACAACACACTAGTGTATACTACTACACACTGCTATATACTACTACTCACTACTATATACTACAATACACAACTATTTACTACTACACACTACTATATACTACTACACACTACTATATACTACAATACACTACTATATACCACTACACACTACTATGGCCTACAACACACTAATATATACTACTACACACTACTATATACTACAATACACTACTATATACTACTACACACTACTATATACTACTACACACTACTACACACTACTATATACTACTACACACTAATATATACTACAACACACTACTATATACGACAGTACACTACTATATACTACAATACACTACTATATACCACTACACACTACTATGGCCTACAACACACTAATATATACTACTACACACTACTATATACTACAATACACTACTATATACTACTACACACTACTATATACTACTACACACTACTACACACTACTATATACTACAATACACTACCATATACAACAATACAATACTATATACTACTACAATACACTACTATATACCACTACAAACACTGCTATATACTACAACACACTACTATATACTACAATACACTACTATATACTACTACACACTACTATATACTACAACACACTACTATATACTACAACACACTACTATATACTACTACACACTACTATATACTACTACACACTACTATATACTACTATTGCCTACAACACACTACTATATACTACTATATACTACAACACACTAGTGTATACTACTACACACTGCTATATGCTACTACACATTGCTACACACTACTACACACTACGATATACTACAATACACTACTACACACTGATTCACACTGCTACACACTGCTACACACTACTATACACTACTATACACTACTACACACTACTATACACTACTATATACTACTACACACTACTATATACTACTATACACTACTATATACTACGATATACTACTATATACTACTACACACTGCTATATACTACTACACACTACTATATACTACTACACACTACTATATACTACTACACACTACTATATACTACTACACACTACTATATACTACTATTGCCTACAACACACTACTATATACTACTATATACTACAACACACTAGTGTATACTACTACACACTGCTATATGCTACTACACATTGCTACACACTACTACACACTACGATATACTACTATATACTACAATACACTACTACACACTGATTCACACTGCTACACACTGCTACACACTACTATATACTACTATACACTACTACACACTACTATACACTACTATATACTACTACACGCTACTATATACTACTACACACTACTATATACTACGATATACTACTATATACTACTACACACTACTATACACTACTACACACTACTATACACTACTATATACTACTACACACTACTATATACTACTACACACTACTATATACTACGATATACTACTATATACTACTACACACTGCTATATACTACTACACACTACTATATACTACTACACACTGCTATATACTACTACACACTACTATATACTACTACACACTACTATATACTACTATATACTACTATATACTACAATACACTACTACACACTACTATATACTACTATATACTACTCTATATCATCGCCTGCATCCTTATGTAATACATGTATCACTAGCCACTATATACTACTACACACTGATTCACACTGCTACACACTACTATATGCTACTATATACTCCTATATACTACAATACACTACTACACACTACTATATGCTACTATATACTCCTATATACTACAATACACTACTACACACTACTATATACTACTACACACTGATTCACACTGCTCCACACGACTATATACTACTACACACTACTATATACTACTATATACTACTACACACTGCTACACACTACAACACACTGCTACACACTACTACACACTACTATATACTGCTACACACTACTATACACTACTATATACTACTACACACTACTATATACTACAATACACTACTATATACTACTACACACTACTATATACTACTACACACTGCTACACACAACTATATACTACTACACACTGCTATATACTACTACTCACTACTATATACTACAATACACAACTATTTACTACTACACACTACTATATATTACAACACACTACTATATATTACTACACACTACTATATACTACTACACACTACTATATACTACTACATACTACAATACACTACTATATACCACTACACACTACTATGGCCTACAACACACTAATATATACTACTACACACTACTATATACTACAATACACTACCATATACAACAATACACTACTATATACTACTGCAATACACTACTATATACTACTACAAACACTGCTATATACTACAATACACTACTATATACTACAATACACTACTATATACTACTACACACTACTGTATACTACAATACACTACTATATACTACTACACACTACTACACGCTGCTACACACTACTATTTACTACTATTGCCTACAACACACTACTATATACTACTATATACTACAACACACTAGTGTATACTACTACACACTGCTATATACTACTACTCACTACTATATACTACAATACACAACTATTTACTACTACACACTACTATATACTACTACACACTACTATATACTACAATACACTACTATATACCACTACACACTACTATGGCCTACAACACACTAATATATACTACTACACACTACTATATACTACAATACACTACTATATACTACTACACACTACTATATACTACTACACACTACTACACACTACTATATACTACTACACACTAATATATACTACAACACACTACTATATACGACAGTACACTACTATATACTACAATACACTACTATATACCACTACACACTACTATGGCCTACAACACACTAATATATACTACTACACACTACTATATACTACAATACACTACTATATACTACTACACACTACTATATACTACTACACACTACTACACACTACTATATACTACTACACACTACTATATACTACAATACACTACCATATACAACAATACAATACTATATACTACTACAATACACTACTATATACCACTACAAACACTGCTATATACTACAACACACTACTATATACTACAATACACTACTATATACTACTACACACTACTATATACTACAACACACTACTATATACTACAACACACTACTATATACTACTACACACTACTATATACTACTACACACTACTATATACTACTATTGCCTACAACACACTACTATATACTACTATATACTACAACACACTAGTGTATACTACTACACACTGCTATATGCTACTACACATTGCTACACACTACTACACACTACGATATACTACAATACACTACTACACACTGATTCACACTGCTACACACTGCTACACACTACTATACACTACTATACACTACTACACACTACTATACACTACTATATACTACTACACACTACTATATACTACTATACACTACTATATACTACGATATACTACTATATACTACTACACACTGCTATATACTACTACACACTACTATATACTACTACACACTACTATATACTACTACACACTACTATATACTACTACACACTACTATATACTACTATTGCCTACAACACACTACTATATACTACTATATACTACAACACACTAGTGTATACTACTACACACTGCTATATGCTACTACACATTGCTACACACTACTACACACTACGATATACTACTATATACTACAATACACTACTACACACTGATTCACACTGCTACACACTGCTACACACTACTATATACTACTATACACTACTACACACTACTATACACTACTATATACTACTACACGCTACTATATACTACTACACACTACTATATACTACGATATACTACTATATACTACTACACACTACTATACACTACTACACACTACTATACACTACTATATACTACTACACACTACTATATACTACTACACACTACTATATACTACGATATACTACTATATACTACTACACACTGCTATATACTACTACACACTACTATATACTACTACACACTGCTATATACTACTACACACTACTATATACTACTACACACTACTATATACTACTATATACTACTATATACTACAATACACTACTACACACTACTATATACTACTATATACTACTCTATATCATCGCCTGCATCCTTATGTAATACATGTATCACTAGCCACTTTAACTATGCCACTTTGTTTACATACTCATCTCATATGTATATACTGTACTCGATACCATCTACTGTATCTTGCCTATGCTCGTCTGTACCATCACTCATTCATATATCCTTATGTACATATTCTTTATGCCCTTACACTGTGTATAAGACAGTAGTTTTTTGGAATTGTTAGTTAGATTACTTGTTCGTTATTACTGCATTGTCGGAACTAGAAGCACAAGCATTTCGCTACACTCGCATTAACATCTGCTAACCATGTGTATGTGACAAATACAATTTGATTTGATACTACTACACACTGATTCACACTGCTACACACGACTATATACTACTACACACTACTATATACTACTATACACTACTACACACTACGTCACCCTGGTGGTCTTGGTGGGGTGATTATTAATGGACATTGGTACCACTGAACAGTGGCTGGTAAACAAGATCTCCCTTGTAAAGAGGTCTTTAACCAACAGGACTTCATGGATAAATAAAGGTTAAATACAATTAGATCCAAACAAGTGATTTAGATATTGACTTGATCACTAATGTAATGATAACAATCTTCATGTTTCTATCATGTTTCTATCATGTTTCTATCATGTTTCTATCATGTTTCTATCACGCTGAACAGGTAGCTTTTCATTTGTAGTGTTGTATAGTCCAGATGACTGTGGTGTGGAAGTGAAGGTTCTGTGTTACTGCTGCTATAACCAACATGGTTCAGGATGACATCACTATGGTACAAGTCTGGAATATCAGAATGAAAAGAGGTGTGCATTCCAAATGGCCCCCTATTTCCTATTTAGTGCACTGCCCTTGGTCAAATGTAGTGCACTATATATGGCAAAGTGTTCCATTTGGGACATAACCAAGCATGAACAGATACGTATCAACCTCAACCTCATTTCGTCTGTCTGCAAAACTTTGTTTGTTGTCTTCATGGAAAATGAACTGCAGGTTGTATCTCTCTGAAAGAGAAATGGCTTGTATCATTTATCATAGCTGTAGCTCATGTCTGATTTGGCACTGTAAGTAGCTGATATAAATGCTTGGAAAAGTGACCAAGATTATTCTTTAGAAGGTCGTTTGAGCTCTGAGCTCATGGGGCCCTGTACCGTGATGATGGGCAGGTAGTTAGACATGCATCATCTGCCCTGTAACGTGGTGATGGGCAGGTAGTTAGACATGCATCATCTGCCCTGTAACGTGGTGATGGGCAGGTAGTTAGACATGCATCATCTGCCCTGTACCGTGGAGATGGGCAGGTAGTTAGACATGCATCATACGCCCTGTACCGTGGTGATGGGCAGGTAGTTGGACATGCATCATACGCCCTGTACTGTGGTGATGGGCAGGTAGTTACGCCCTGTACTGTGGTGATGGGCAGGTAGTTACGCCCTGTACTGTGGTGATGGGCAGGTAGTTACGCCCTGTACTGTGGTGATGGGCAGGTAGTTACGCCCTGTACTGTGGTGATGGGCAGGTAGTTACGCCCTGTACTGTGGTGATGGGCAGGTAGTTACGCCCTGTACTGTGGTGATGGGCAGGTAGTTACGCCCTGTACTGTGGTGATGGGCAGGTAGTTACGCCCTGTACTGTGGTGATGGGCAGGTAGTTACGCCCTGTACTGTGGTGATGGGCAGGTAGTTACGCCCTGTACTGTGGTGATGGGCAGGTAGTTACGCCCTGTACTGTGGTGATGGGCAGGTAGTTACGCCCTGTACTGTGGTGATGGGCAGGTAGTTACGCCCTGTACTGTGGTGATGGGCAGGTAGTTACGCCCTGTACTGTGGTGATGGGCAGGTAGTTACGCCCTGTACTGTGGTGATGGGCAGGTAGTTACGCCCTGTACTGTGGTGATGGGCAGGTAGTTACGCCCTGTACTGTGGTGATGGCAGGTAGTTACGCCCTGTACTGTGGTGATGGGCAGGTAGTTACGCCCTGTACTGTGGTGATGGGCAGGTAGTTACGCCCTGTACTGTGGTGATGGGCAGGTAGTTACGCCCTGTACTGTGGTGATGGGCAGGTAGTTACGCCCTGTACTGTGGTGATGGGCAGGTAGTTACGCCCTGTACTGTGGTGATGGGCAGGTAGTTACGCCCTGTACCGTGGTGATGGGCAGGTAGTTGGACATGCATCATACGCCCTGTACCGTGGTGATGGGCAGGTAGTTGGACATGCATCATACGCCCTGTACCGTGGTGATGGGCAGGTAGTTACGCCCTGTACTGTGGTGATGGGCAGGTAGTTACGCCCTGTACTGTGGTGATGGGCAGGTAGTTACGCCCTGTACTGTGGTGATGGGCAGGTAGTTGGACATGCATCATACGCCCTGTACCGTGGTGATGGGCAGGTAGTTACGCCCTGTACTGTGGTGATGGGCAGGTAGTTGGACATGCATCATACGCCCTGTACCGTGGTGATGGGCAGGTAGTTACGCCCTGTACTGTGGTGATGGGCAGGTAGTTACGCCCTGTACTGTGGTGATGGGCAGGTAGTTACGCCCTGTACTGTGGTGATGGGCAGGTAGTTACGCCCTGTACTGTGGTGATGGGCAGGTAGTTACGCCCTGTACTGTGGTGATGGGCAGGTAGTTGGACATGCATCATACGCCCTGTACCGTGGTGATGGGCAGGTAGTTGGACATGCATCATACGCCCTGTACCGTGGTGATGGGCAGGTAGTTAGACATGCATCATACGCCCTGTACCGTGGTGATGGGCAGGTAGTTAGACATGCATCATACGCCCTGTACCGTGGTGATGGGCAGGTAGTTAGACATGCATCATACGCCCTGTACCGTGGAGATGGGCAGGTAGTTACGCCCTGTACCGTGGTGATGGGCAGGTAGTTACGCCCTGTACCGTGGTGATGGGCAGGTAGTTGGACATGCATCATACGCCCTGTACCGTGGTGATGGGCAGGTAGTTAGACATGCATCATACGCCCTGTACCGTGGTGATGGGCAGGTAGTTGGACATGCATCATACGCCCTGTACCGTGGTGATGGGCAGGTAGTTGGACATGCATCATACGCCCTGTACCGTGGTGATGGGCAGGTAGTTACGCCCTGTACCGTGGTGATGGGCAGGTAGTTACGCCCTGTACCGTGGTGATGGGCAGGTAGTTACGCCCTGTACCGTGGTGATGGGCAGGTAGTTACGCCCTGTACCGTGGTGATGGGCAGGTAGTTATGCCCTGTACCGTGGTGATGGGCAGGTAGTTACGCCCTGTACCGTGGTGATGGGCAGGTAGTTGGACATGCATCATACGCCCTGTACCGTGGTGATGGGCAGGTAGTTGGACATGCATCATACGCCCTGTACCGTGGTGATGGGCAGGTAGTTAGACATGCATCATACGCCCTGTACCGTGGTGATGGGCAGGTAGTTGGACATGCATCATACGCCCTGTACCGTGGTGATGGGCAGGTAGTTGGACATGCATCATACGCCCTGTACCGTGGTGATGGGCAGGTAGTTACGCCCTGTACCGTGGTGATGGGCAGGTAGTTACGCCCTGTACCGTGGTGATGGGCAGGTAGTTACGCCCTGTACCGTGGTGATGGGCAGGTAGTTACGCCCTGTACCGTGGTGATGGGCAGGTAGTTACGCCCTGTACCGTGGTGATGGGCAGGTAGTTACGCCCTGTACCGTGGTGATGGGCAGGTAGTTAGACATGCATCATACGCCCTGTACCGTGGTGATGGGCAGGTAGTTGGACATGCATCATACGCCCTGTACCGTGGTGATGGGCAGGTAGTTGGACATGCATCATACGCCCTGTACCCTGTACCGTGGTGATGGGCAGGTAGTTATGCCCTGTACCGTGGTGATGGGCAGGTAGTTACGCCCTGTACCGTGGTGATGGGCAGGTAGTTACGCCCTGTACCGTGGTGATGGGCAGGTAGTTACGCCCTGTACCGTGGTGATGGGCAGGTAGTTAGACATGCATCATACGCCCTGTACCGTGGTGATGGGCAGGTAGTTGGACATGCATCATACGCCCTGTACCGTGGTGATGGGCAGGTAGTTGGACATGCATCATACGCCCTGTACCCTGTACCGTGGTGATGGGCAGGTAGTTACGCCCTGTACCGTGGTGATGGGCAGGTAGTTACGCCCTGTACCGTGGTGATGGGCAGGTAGTTACGCCCTGTACCGTGGTGATGGGCAGGTAGTTACGCCCTGTACCGTGGTGATGGGCAGGTAGTTGGACATGCATCATACGCCCTGTACCCTGTACCGTGGTGATGGGCAGGTAGTTGGACATGCATCATACGCCCTGTACCCTGTACCGTGGTGATGGGCAGGTAGTTACGCCCTGTACCGTGGTGATGGGCAGGTAGTTACGCCCTGTACCGTGGTGATGGGCAGGTAGTTACGCCCTGTACCGTGGTGATGGGCAGGTAGTTACGCCCTGTACCGTGGTGATGGGCAGGTAGTTGGACATGCATCATACGCCCTGTACCCTGTACCGTGGTGATGGGCAGGTAGTTACGCCCTGTACCGTGGTGATGGGCAGGTAGTTACGCCCTGTACCGTGGTGATGGGCAGGTAGTTACGCCCTGTACCGTGGTGATGGGCAGGTAGTTACGCCCTGTACCGTGGTGATGGGCAGGTAGTTAGACATGCATCATACGCCCTGTACCGTGGTGATGGGCAGGTAGTTGGACATGCATCATACGCCCTGTACCGTGGTGATGGGCAGGTAGTTGGACATGCATCATACGCCCTGTACCCTGTACCGTGGTGATGCGCAGGTAGTTACGCCCTGTACCGTGGTGATGGGCAGGTAGTTACGCCCTGTACCGTGGTGATGGGCAGGTAGTTACGCCCTGTACCGTGGTGATGGGCAGGTAGTTACGCCCTGTACCGTGGTGATGGGCAGGTAGTTAGACATGCATCATACGCCCTGTACCGTGGTGATGGGCAGGTAGTTGGACATGCATCATACGCCCTGTACCGTGGTGATGGGCAGGTAGTTGGACATGCATCATACGCCCTGTACCCTGTACCGTGGTGATGGGCAGGTAGTTACGCCCTGTACCGTGGTGATGGGCAGGTAGTTACGCCCTGTACCGTGGTGATGGGCAGGTAGTTACGCCCTGTACCGTGGTGATGGGCAGGTAGTTGGACATGCATCATACGCCCTGTACCCTGTACCGTGGTGATGGGCAGGTAGTTGGACATGCATTTTTTATTTTTTATTTTTTTTATTTCACCTTTATTTAACCAGGTAGGCTAGTTGAGAACAAGTTCTCATTTGCAACTGCGACCTGGCCAAGATAAAGCATAGCAGTGTGAGCATACAACAAAGAGTTACACATGGAGTAAACAATTAACAAGTCAATAACACAGTAGAAAACGAAGGGGGGGTCTATATACAATGTGTGCAAAAGGCATGAGGAGGTAGGCAAATAATTACAATTTTGCAGATTAACACTGGAGTGATAAAAGATCAGATGGTCATGTACAGGTAGAGATATTGGTGTGCAAAAGAGCAGAAAAGTAAATAAATAAAAACAGTATGGGGATGAGGTAGGTGAAAAGGGTGGGCTATTTACCAATAGACTATGTACAGCTGCAGCGATCGGTTAGCTGCTCAGATAGCTGATGTTTGAAGTTGGTGAGGGAGATAAAAGTCTCCAACTTCAGCGATTTTTGCAATTCGTTCCAGTCACAGGCAGCAGAGTACTGGAACGAAAGGCGGCCAAATGAGGTGTTGGCTTTAGGGATGATCAGTGAGATACACCTGCTGGAGCGCGTGCTACGGATGGGTGTTGCCATCGTGACCAGTGAGCTGAGATAAGGCGGAGCTTTACCTAGCATAGACTTGTAGATGACCTGGAGCCAGTGGGTCTGGCGACGAATATGTAGCGAGGGCCAGCCGACTAGAGCATACAAGTCGCAGTGGTGGGTAGTATAAGGTGCTTTAGTGACAAAACGGATGGCACTGTGATAGACTGCATCCAGTTTGCTGAGTAGAGTGTTGGAAGCCATTTTGTAGATGACATCGCCGAAGTCGAGGATCGGTAGGATAGTCAGTTTTACTAGGGTAAGCTTGGCGGCTTGAGTGAAGGAGGCTTTGTTGCGGTACAGGGTACCGCAACAAAGCATCATACGCCCTGTACCCTGTACCGTGGTGATGGGCAGGTAGTTACGCCCTGTACCGTGGTGATGGGCAGGTAGTTACGCCCTGTACCGTGGTGATGGGCAGGTAGTTACGCCCTGTACCGTGGTGATGGGCAGGTAGTTACGCCCTGTACCGTGGTGATGGGCAGGTAGTTGGACATGCATCATACGCCCTGTACCCTGTACCGTGGTGATGGGCAGGTAGTTACGCCCTGTACCGTGGTGATGGGCAGGTAGTTACGCCCTGTACCGTGGTGATGGGCAGGTAGTTACGCCCTGTACCGTGGTGATGGGCAGGTAGTTACGCCCTGTACCGTGGTGATGGGCAGGTAGTTAGACATGCATCATACGCCCTGTACCGTGGTGATGGGCAGGTAGTTGGACATGCATCATACGCCCTGTACCGTGGTGATGGGCAGGTAGTTGGACATGCATCATACGCCCTGTACCCTGTACCGTGGTGATGGGCAGGTAGTTACGCCCTGTACCGTGGTGATGGGCAGGTAGTTACGCCCTGTACCGTGGTGATGGGCAGGTAGTTACGCCCTGTACCGTGGTGATGGGCAGGTAGTTACGCCCTGTACCGTGGTGATGGGCAGGTAGTTACGCCCTGTACTGTGGTGATGGGCAGGTAGTTAGACATGCATCATACGCCCTGTACCGTGGTGATGGGCAGGTAGTTGGACATGCATCATACGCCCTGTACCCTGTACCGTGGTGATGGGCAGGTAGTTACGCCCTGTACCGTGGTGATGGGCAGGTAGTTACGCCCTGTACCGTGGTGATGGGCAGGTAGTTACTCCCTGTACTGTGGTGATGGGCAGGTAGTTAGACATGCATCATACGCCCTGTACCGTGGTGATGGGCAGGTAGTTGGACATGCATCATACGCCCTGTACCCTGTACCGTGGTGATGGGCAGGTAGTTACGCCCTGTACCGTGGTGATGGGCAGGTAGTTACGCCCTGTACCGTGGTGATGGGCAGGTAGTTACGCCCTGTACCGTGGTGATGGGCAGGTAGTTACGCCCTGTACTGTGGTGATGGGCAGGTAGTTAGACATGCATCATACGCCCTGTACCGTGGTGATGGGCAGGTAGTTGGACATGCATCATACGCCCTGTACCCTGTACCGTGGTGATGGGCAGGTAGTTACGCCCTGTACCGTGGTGATGGGCAGGTAGTTACGCCCTGTACCGTGGTGATGGGTAGGTAGTTACGCCCTGTACTGTGGTGATGGGCAGGTAGTTAGACATGCATCATACGCCCTGTACCGTGGTGATGGGCAGGTAGTTGGACATGCATCATACGCCCTGTACCCTGTACCGTGGTGATGGGCAGGTAGTTACGCCCTGTACCGTGGTGATGGGCAGGTAGTTACGCCCTGTACCGTGGTGATGGGCAGGTAGTTACGCCCTGTACTGTGGTGATGGGCAGGTAGTTAGACATGCATCATACGCCCTGTACCGTGGTGATGGGCAGGTAGTTGGACATGCATCATACGCCCTGTACCCTGTACCGTGGTGATGGGCAGGTAGTTACGCCCTGTACCGTGGTGATGGGCAGGTAGTTACGCCCTGTACCGTGGTGATGGGCAGGTAGTTACGCCCTGTACCGTGGTGATGGGCAGGTAGTTACGCCCTGTACTGTGGTGATGGGCAGGTAGTTAGACATGCATCATACGCCCTGTACCGTGGTGATGGGCAGGTAGTTGGACATGCATCATACGCCCTGTACCCTGTACCGTGGTGATGGGCAGGTAGTTACGCCCTGTACCGTGGTGATGGGCAGGTAGTTACGCCCTGTACCGTGGTGATGGGCAGGTAGTTACGCCCTGTACCGTGGTGATGGGCAGGTAGTTACGCCCTGTACCGTGGTGATGGGCAGGTAGTTACGCCCTGTACTGTGGTGATGGGCAGGTAGTTAGACATGCATCATACGCCCTGTACCGTGGTGATGGGCAGGTAGTTGGACATGCATCATACGCCCTGTACCCTGTACCGTGGTGATGGGCAGGTAGTTACGCCCTGTACCGTGGTGATGGGCAGGTAGTTACGCCCTGTACCGTGGTGATGGGCAGGTAGTTACGCCCTGTACTGTGGTGATGGGCAGGTAGTTAGACATGCATCATACGCCCTGTACCGTGGTGATGGGCAGGTAGTTACGCCCTGTACTGTGGTGATGGGCAGGTAGTTACGCCCTGTACTGTGGTGATGGGCAGGTAGTTACGCCCTGTACTGTGGTGATGGGCAGGTAGTTACGCCCTGTACTGTGGTGATGGGCAGGTAGTTACGCCCTGTACTGTGGTGATGGGCAGGTAGTTAGACAGTACCCTGTACCGTGGTGATGGGCAGGTAGTTACGCCCTGTACCGTGGTGATGGGCAGGTAGTTACGCCCTGTACTGTGGTGATGGGCAGGTAGTTAGACATGCATCATACGCCCTGTACCGTGGTGATGGGCAGGTAGTTACGCCCTGTACTGTGGTGATGGGCAGGTAGTTACGCCCTGTACTGTGGTGATGGGCAGGTAGTTACGCCCTGTACTGTGGTGATGGGCAGGTAGTTACGCCCTGTACTGTGGTGATGGGCAGGTAGTTACGCCCTGTACTGTGGTGATGGGCAGGTAGTTACGCCCTGTACCGTGGTGATGGGCAGGTAGTTACGCCCTGTACTGTGGTGATTGGCAGGTAGTTAGACAGTACCCTGTACTGTGGTGATGGGCAGGTAGTTACGCCCTGTACTGTGGTGATGGGCAGGTAGTTACGCCCTGTACCGTGGTGATGGGCAGGTAGTTACGCCCTGTACCGTGGTGATGGGCAGGTAGTTACGCCCTGTACTGTGGTGATGGGCAGGTAGTTACGCCCTGTACCGTGGTGATGGGCAGGTAGTTACGCCCTGTACTGTGGTGATGGGCAGGTAGTTACGCCCTGTACTGTGGTGATGGGCAGGTAGTTAGACAGTACCCTGTACTGTGGTGATGGTCAGGTAGTTACGCCCTGTACTGTGGTGATGGGCAGGTAGTTACGCCCTGTACCGTGGTGATGGGCAGGTAGTTACGCCCTGTACCGTGGTGATGGGCAGGTAGTTACGCCCTGTACTGTGGTGATGGGCAGGTAGTTACGCCCTGTACCGTGGTGATGGGCAGGTAGTTACGCCCTGTACTGTGGTGATGGGCAGGTAGTTACGCCCTGTACCGTGGTGATGGGCAGGTAGTTACGCCCTGTACCGTGGTGATGGGCAGGTAGTTACGCCCTGTACCGTGGTGATGGGCAGGTAGTTACGCCCTGTACTGTGGTGATGGGCAGGTAGTTACGCCCTGTACTGTGGTGATGGGCAGGTAGTTACGCCCTGTACCGTGGTGATGGGCAGGTAGTTACGCCCTGTACCGTGGTGATGGGCAGGTAGTTACGCCCTGTACCGTGGTGATGGGCAGGTAGTTACGCCCTGTACTGTGGTGATGGGCAGGTAGTTACGCCCTGTACTGTGGTGATGGGCAGGTAGTTACGCCCTGTACTGTGGTGATGGGCAGGTAGTTACGCCCTGTACTGTGGTGATGGGCAGGTAGTTACGCCCTGTACTGTGGTGATGGGCAGGTAGTTACGCCCTGTACTGTGGTGATGGGCAGGTAGTTACGCCCTGTACTGTGGTGATGGGCAGGTAGTTACGCCCTGTACTGTGGTGATGGGCAGGTAGTTACGCCCTGTACTGTGGTGATGGGCAGGTAGTTACGCCCTGTACTGTGGTGATGGGCAGGTAGTTACGCCCTGTACTGTGGTGATGGGCAGGTAGTTACGCCCTGTACCGTGGTGATGGGCAGGTAGTTACGCCCTGTACTGTGGTGATGGGCAGGTAGTTACGCCCTGTACTGTGGTGATGGGCAGGTAGTTACGCCCTGTACTGTGGTGATGGGCAGGTAGTTACGCCCTGTACTGTGGTGATGGGCAGGTAGTTAGACAGTACCCTGTACTGTGGTGATGGGCAGGTAGTTGGACAGTACCCTGTACCGTGGTGATGGGCAGGTAGTTGGACCCTGTACCGTGGATGTTTGCTTAAGGAGAAGCTGGTGTGCATTGTGTGTGTGTGTGTGTGTGTGTGTGTGTGTGTGTGTGTGTGTGTGCTCGCGCATGCATGCGCATGTGTGTCACCCACGCTTTCATCTGATAAGACGTCCAGTCTCTGGTTTGGCTCTCCTCTGTCCAGTCTCTGGTTTGGCTCTCATCTATCCAGTCTCAGGTTTGGCTCTCCTCTGTCCAGTCTCTGGTTTGGCTCTCCTCTGTCCAGTCTCTGGTTTGGCCCTCCTCTGTCCAGTCTCTGGTTTGGCTCTCCTCTGTCCAGTCTCTGGTTTGGCTCTCCTCTGTCCAGTCTCTGGTTTGGCTCTCCTCTGTCCAGTCTCTGGTTTGGCTCTCATCTATCCAGTCTCTGGTTTGGCTCTCCTCTATCCAGTCTCTGGTTTGGCTCTCCTCTGTCCAGTCTCTGGTTTGGCTCTCCTCTGTCCAGTCTCTGGTTTGGCTCTCCTCTGTCCAGTCTCTGGTTTGGCTCTCCTCTGTCCAGTCTCTGGTTTGGCTCTCCTCTGTCCAGTCTCTGGTTTGGCCCTCCTCTGTCCAGTCTCTGGTTTGGCTCTCCTCTGTCCAGTCTCTGGTTTGGCTCTCCTCTGTCCAGTCTCTGGTTTGGCTCTCCTCTATCCAGTCTCTGGTTTGGCTCTCCTCTATCCAGTCTCTGGTTTGGCTCTCCTCTGTCCAGTCTCTGGTTTGGCTCTCCTCTGTCCAGTCTCTGGTTTGGCTCTCCTCTGTCCAGTCTCTGGTTTGGCTCTCCTCTGTCCAGTCTCTGGTTTGGCCCTCCTCTGTCCAGTCTCTGTTTTTGGCTCTCCTCTGTCCAGTCTCTGGTTTGGCTCTCCTCTGTCCAGTCTCTGGTTTGGCTCTCCTCTATCCAGTCTCTGGTTTGGCTCTCCTCTGTCCAGTCTCTGGTTTGGCTCTCCTCTGTCCAGTCTCTGGTTTGGCTCTCCTCTGTCCAGTCTCTGGTTTGGCTCTCCTCTGTCCAGTCTCTGGTTTGGCTCTCCTCTGTCCAGTCTCTGGTTTGGCTCTCCTCTGTCCAGTCTCTGGTTTGGCTCTCCTCTGTCCAGTCTCTGGTTTGGCTCTCCTCTATCCAGTCTCTGGTTTGGCTCTCCTCTGTCCAGTCTCTGGTTTGGCTCTCCTCTGTCCAGTCTCTGGTTTGGCTCTCCTCTGTCCAGTCTCTGGTTTGGCTCTCCTCTGTCCAGTCTCTGGTTTGGCTCTCCTCTGTCCAGTCTCTGGTTTGGCTCTCCTCTATCCAGTCTCTGGTTTGGCTCTCCTCTATCCAGTCTCTGGTTTGGCTCTCCTCTGTCCAGTCTCTGGTTTGGCTCTCCTCTGTCCAGTCTCTGGTTTGGCTCTCCTCTGTCCAGTCTCTGGTTTGGCTCTCCTCTGTCCAGTCTCTGGTTTGGCTCTCCTCTGTCCAGTCTCTGGTTTGGCTCTCCTCTGTCCAGTCTCTGGTTTGGCTCTCCTCTATCCTTCCCATCTCCAGTTTCAACATGCATTGTATCTTAATAATGTGTTTAGTTATTTACCCATGTCTTCAAGTGAATCTGTCCGTTTGACAGTCCAGGCTGTTATTGCTGTGAATTCCTTTCCTCTTGACCTCTCCTCCTTTGGCTGTGTGACTTCCTAGAGAACACAAGCAGCTCTTGTCACTTCCTAGAAAACACAAGCAGCTGAATCACATCCTATTTGTTGGAGCGTAAATCATAATCCACAGACGCTAGGACGCGATAGTTCAGCGTCCCATTGCTACGTTGTTCTGAGACCACCATCAACGGGGCGATGCTCAGCCTGAACGTGCCCCTCCCCACAATTCCCAACTCTGTTCTCTATTCATTTGACTGTGTTGACAAGACAGTTGGAGAAATTGCTTGAGCTCCGTTAAGAATGGGAAAAGTATGAAAGCAACGGTCCAATATATAGAACACTGCTGTGTGTTGGCGTACAGGTGTTGGATTAACACGGTACAGAACCAGTGTTCCTGCCTTGCAGTGAGGGGAGCAAACTGGACTCTTCTGCTGTCATGTTCTCCATATCAGCTCATTATAAAATATGACCAGTCGATGTTAAATAAGACTGTACAGTAACTGACCATAATTGATGTCTAATAATCACTCAAACACCCTTCAGCTCACTCAGTTCCACCCCAAGGTGCTGTGCCTTTAAAAGTCTGCCAGTTGTTTTCACGGCCCAGAACATCTCATTAATAAAGTTGTTTTCACGGCCCAGAACATCTCTTTAATAAAGTTGTTTTCACGGCCCAGAACATCTCATTAATAAAGTTGTTTTCACGGCCCAGAACATCTCTTTAATAAAGTTGTTTTCACGGCCCAGAACATCTCTTTAACACTAAGTCTGTGCATGGATTCCTCCTAATTAAAGTTGTAATTCATTTGAATGAAGGTGAGCGGCCAGGTCTTGTAAAGCTGACAAAGGTTTAGGATCCAAGGAGGTTAATACTCAATACTATGACCCAGGGCAGTGTTGGTCTATGTACTTAATATTATGACCCAATAACTGACTACCTGCTAGAAACCTGCTGTACTCCACATAGTAACACTAGCCAGCTACCCTCAGCTCTGACACACCATGCTTCACTAGATTAACACTAGCCAGCTACCCTCAGCTCTGACATACCATGCTTCACTAGATTAACACTAGCCAGCTACCCTCAGCTCTGACATACCATGCTTCACTAGATTAACACTAGCCAGCTACCCTCAGCTCTGACATACCATGCTTCACTAGATTAACACTAGCCAGCTACCCTCAGCTCTGACATACCATGCTTCACTAGATTAACACTAGCCAGCTACCCTCAGCTCTGACATACCATGCTTCACTAGATTAACACTAGCCAGCTACCCTCAGCTCTGACACACCATGCTTCACTAGATTAACACTAGCCAGCTACCCTCAGCTCTGACACACCATGCTTCACTAGATTAACACTAGCCAGCTACCCTCAGCTCTGACATACCATGCTTCACTAGATTAACACTAGCCAGCTACCCTCAGCTCTGACATACCATGCTTCACTAGATTAACACTAGCCAGCTACCCTCAGCTCTGACATACCATGCTTCACTAGATTAACACTAGCCAGCTACCCTCAGCTCTGACATACCATGCTTCACTAGATTAACACTAGCCAGCCAGCCTCAGCTCTGACATACCATGCTTCACTAGATTAACACTAGCCAGCTACCCTCAGCTCTGACATACCATGCTTCACTAGATTAACACTAGCCAGCTACCCTCAGCTCTGACATACCATGCTTCACTAGATTAACACTAGCCAGCTACCCTCAGCTCTGACATACCATGCTTCTCTGGATAGAGCTAATCTGTCTGAAATACATATTACGTTACTTGTTTTTCCTGAGGAGAGCACATGGGGGGGAAAACTTGTGTTGTTCTCTCTCTCTCCCTGTGTGTTTGAGTCTTATCCAACACAGAGATAAAAAAGCCTTGATTGGATCAAAGAGAACGCTCTGGGAGTTCCAGACAGCTGAATTCCTCCTAGATCACAGACGCAGGTGTCTGCAATGCAACAAGCAGGCCCTTTGGGAGCAGGGAGAGTCTGGGGAGAACGCTGGTAATGAGGACTAGTAAGATCAAATCAAATTGTATTTGTCACAAGCACCGAATACAACAGGTGTAGACTTTTCAGTGAAATGCTTACTTACAAACCTATATTGGTGTGCAAAAGAGCAGAAAAGTAAATAAATAAAAACAGTATGGGGATGAGGTAGGTAAAAATGGGTGGGCTATTTACAAATAGACTATGTACAGCTGCAGCGATCGGTTAACTGCTCAGACAGCAGATCTTTGAAGTTGGTGAGGGAGATAAAAGTCTCCAACTTCAGCGATTTTTGCAATTCGTTCCAGTCACAGGCAGCAGAGAACTGGAATGAAAGGCGACCAAATGAGGTGTTGGCTTGATCAGTGAGATACACCTGCTGGAGCGCGTGCTATGGATGGGTGTTGCCATCGTGACCAGTGAACTGAGATAAGGCGGAGCTTTACCTAGCATGGACTTGTTGATGACCTGGAGCCAGTGGGTCTGGCGACGAATATGTAGCGAGGGCCAGCCGACTAGAGCATACAAGTCGCAGTGGTGGGTGGTATAAGGTGCTTTAGTGACAAAACGGATGGCACTGTGATAGACTGCATCCAGTTTGCTGAGTAGAGTGTTGGAAGCAATTTTGTAGATGACATCGCCGAAGTCGAGGATCGGTAGGATAGTCAGTTTTACTAGGGTAAGTTTGGCGGCGTGAGTGAAGGAGGCTTTGTTGCGGAATAGAAAGCTGATTCTTGATTTGATTTTCGAAGGAACCCACCAGGTACAACCCTAACTCTGTAAACAAGGGCACCCTCATAGACGTCATCCTGACCAACTGGCCCTCCAAATACACCTCCGCTGTCTTCAACCAGGATCTCAGCGATCACTGCCTCATTGCCTGTATCCGCTACAGAGCCGCAGTCAAACGACCACCCCTCATCACTGTCAAACGCTCCCTAAAACACTTCTGTGAGCAGGCCTTTCTAATCGACCTGGCCCGGGTATCCTGTAAGGACATTGACCTCATCCCGTCAGTTGAGGATGCCTAGTCATTCTTTAAAAGTAACTTCCTCACCGTTTTAGATAAGCATGCTCCGTTCAAAAAATGCAGAACTAAGAACAGATACAGCCCTTGGTTCACCCCAGACCTGACTGCCCTCGACCAGCACAAAAACATCCTGTGGCGGACTGCAATAGCATCGAATAGTCCCCGTGATATGCAACTGTTCAGGGAAGTCCGGAACCAATACACGCAGTCAGTCAGGAAAGCTAAGGCCAGCTTCTTCAGGCAGAAGTTTGCATCCTGTAGCTCCAACTCCAAAAAGTTCTGGGACACTGTTAAGTCCATGGAGAACAAGAGCACCTCCTCCCAGCTGCCCACTGCACTGAGGCTAGGTAACACGGTCACCACTGATAAATCCATGATTATCGAAAACTTCAATAAGCATTTCTCAACGGCTGGCCATGCCTTCCGCCTGGCTACTTCAACCTCGGCCAACAGCTCCTCGCCCAAGCCTCTCCAGGTTCTCCTTTACCCAAATCCAGATAGCAGATGTTCTGAAAGAGCTGCAAAACCTGGACCCGTACAAATCAGCTGGGCTTGACAATCTGGACCCTCTATTTCTGAAACTATCTGCCACCATTGTCGCAACCCCTATTACCAGCCTGTTCAACCTCTCTTTCATCTCGTCTGAGATCCCCAAGGATTGGAAAGCTGCCGCAGTCATCCCCCTCTTCAAAGGGGGAGACACCCTGGACCCAAACTGTTACAGACCTATATCCATCCTGCCCTGCCTATCTAAGGTCTTCGAAAGCCAAGTCAACAAACAGGTCACTGACCATCTCGAATCCCACCGTACCTTCTCCGCTGTGCAATCTGGTTTCCGAGCCGGTCACGGGTGCACCTCAGCCACACTCAAGGTACTAAACGATATCATAACCGCCATCGATAAAAGACAGTACTGTGCAGCCGTCTTCATCGACCTTGCCAAGGCTTTCGACTCTGTCAATCACCATATTCTTATCGGCAGACTCAGTAGCCTCGGTTTTTCGGATGACTGCCTTGCCTGGTTCACCAATTACTTTGCAGACAGAGTTCAGTGTGTCAAATCGGAGGGCATGCTGTCCGGTCCTCTGGCAGTCTCTATGGGGGTGCCACAGGGTTCAATTCTCGGGCCGACTCTTTTCTCTGTGTATATCAATGATGTTGCTCTTGCTGCGGGCGATTCCCTGATCCACCTCTACGCAGACGACACCATTCTATATACTTTCGGCCCGTCTTTGGACACTGTGCTATCTAACCTCCAAACAAGCTTCAATGCCATACAACACTCCTTCCGTGGCCTCCAACTGCTCTTAAACGCTAGTAAAACCAAATGCATGCTTTTCAACCGGTCGCTGCCTGCACCTGCATGCCCGACTAGCATCACCACCCTGGATGGTTCCGACCTAGAATATGTGGACGTCTATAAGTACCTAGGTGTCTGGCTAGACTGCAAACTCTCCTTCCAGACTCATATCAAACATCTCCAATCGAAAATCAAATCAAGAGTCGGCTTTCTATTCCGCAACATAGCCTCCTTCACTCAAGCCGACAAGCTTACCCTAGTAAAACTGACTATCCTACCGATCCTCGACTTCGGCGATGTCATCTACAAAATGGCTTCCAACACTCTACTCAGCAAACTGGATGCAGTCTATCACAGTGCCATCCGTTTTGTCACTAAAGCACCTTATACCACCCACCACTGCGACTTGTATGCTCTAGTCGGCTGGCCCTCGCTACATATTCGTCGCCAGACCCACTGGCTCCAGGTCATCTACAAGTCTATGCTAGGTAAAGCTCCGCCTTATCTCAGCTCACTGGTCACGATGGCAACACCCATCCGTAGCACGCGCTCCAGCAGGTGTATCTCACTGATCATCCCTAAAGCCAACACCTCATTTGGCCGCCTTTCGTTCCAGTACTCTGCTGCCTGTGACTGGAACGAATTGCAAAAATCGCTGAAGTTGGAGACTTTTATCTCCCTCACCAACTTCAAACATCAGCTATCTGAGCAGCTAACCGATCGCTGCAGCTGTACATAGTCTATTGGTAAATAGCCCACCCTTTTCACCTACCTCATCCCCACACTGTTTTTATTTATTTACTTTTCTGCTCTTCTGCACACCAATATCTCTACCTGTACATGACCATCTGATCATTTATCACTCCAGTGTTAATCTGCAAAATTGTAATTATTTGCCTACCTCCTCATGCCTTTTGCACACATTGTATATAGACCCCCCCTTTGTTTTCTACTGTGTTATTGACTTGTTAATTGTTTACTCCATGTGTAACTCTTTGTTGTATGCTCACACTGCTATGCTTTATCTTGGCCAGGTCGCAGTTGCAAATGAGAACTTTTTCTCAACTAGCCTACCTGGTTAAATAAAGGTGAAATGAAAAAAAAAATGAAATGGAGATGTTTGATATGAGTCTGGAAGGAGAGTTTACAGTCTAGCCAGACACATAGGTACTTATAGATGTCCACATATTCAAGGTCGGAACCATCCAGGGTGGTGATGCTGGTCAGGCGTGCGGGTGCAGGCAGCGAACGGTTGAAAAGCATGCATTTGGTTTTACTAGCGTTTAAGAGCAGTTGGAAGCCACGGAAGGAGTGTTGTATGGCATTGAAACTCGTTTGGAGGTTAGATAGCACAGTGTCCAAGGACGGGCCGGAAGTATATAGAATGGTGTCGTCTGCGTAGAGGTGGATCAGGGAATCGCCCGCAGCAAGAGCAACATCATTGATATATACAGAGAAAAGAGTCGGCCCGAGGATTGAACACTGTGGCACCCCCATAGAGACTGCCAGAGGACAGGGAGTCAATGTGCCAGGTAGTAGCATGGCTATATACAGGGAGTACTGAGTCAATGTGCAGAGGTACCAGGTAGTTGAGATAGTTGAGGTAATACAGTATGTACATGATTGTATGAGTAAAAGTGACTAGTCTATATATACATTTCATGGCCAAAAGTATGTGGACACCTTCTCATCAAACGTCTTATTCCAAAATCATGGGCATTAATATGGAGTTGGTCCCCCCCCTTTGCTGCTATAACAGCCAGCATTCCAGGTCAGCATTCCAATTCATCCCAAAGTTGTTCGATGGGGTTGAGGTCAGGGCTCTGTGCAGGCCAGTCAAGTTCCTCCACACTGATATCAACAAACCATTTCTGATTGGACCTCGCTTTGTGCACGGGGAGGCATTGTCATGCTGGAACAGGACATGGTAAAGTGGGAAAGGGTATTCCCCAAACTGTTGCCACAAAGTTGGAAGCACAGAATCATCTAGAATGTCATTGTTATGCTGTAGCGTTAAGATTTCCCTTCACTGGAACTAAGAGGCCTGAACCATGAAAAACATGGTTCAATGGAGGAGACCTTTACACCACTTCAGCCGACGCTTGGCATTACGCATGGTGATCTTTGGCCTCCGTACCACTTCAGCCGACGCTTGGCATTACGCATGGTGATCTTTGGCTTCTGTACCACTTCAGCCGACGCTTGGCATTACGCATGGTGATCTTTGGCTTCTGTACCACTCCAGCCGACGCTTGGCATTACGCATGGTGATCTTTGGCTTCTGTACCACTTCAGCCGACGCTTGGCATTACGCATGGTGATCTTTGGCTTCTGTACCACTCCAGCCGACGCTTGGCATTACGCATGGTGATCTTTGGCTTCTGTACCACTTCAGCCGACGCTTGGCATTACGCATGGTGATCTTTGGCTTCTGTACCACTCCAGCCGACGCTTGGCATTACGCATGGTGATCTTTGGCTTCTGTACCACTTCAGCCGACGCTTGGCATTACGCATGGTGATCTTTGGCTTCTGTACCACTCCAGCCGACGCTTGGCATTACGCATGGTGATCTTTGGCTTCTGTACCACTCCAGCCGACGCTTGGCATTACGCATGGTGATCTTTGGCTTCTGTACCACTCCAGCCGACGCTTGGCATTACGCATGGTGATCTTTGGCTTCTGTACCACTCCAGCCGACGCTTGGCATTACGCATGGTGATCTTTGGCTTCTGTACCACTCCAGCCGACGCTTGGCATTACGCATGGTGATCTTTGGCTTGTGTGCAGCTTCTCGCCATGGAAAATCTGTTTCATGAAGCTCTTGACGAACAGTTTTTGTGCTTACGTTGCTTCCAGAGGCTACACGCTTCAGTACTCTGTGGTTCCATTCTGTGAGCTGGTGTGACCTACCACTTCAGTACTCTGTGGGCCCATTCTGTGAGCTGGTGTGACCTACCACTTCAGTACTCTGTGGGCCCATTCTGTGAGCTGGTGTGACCTACCACTTCAGTACTCTGTGGTTCCGTTCTGTGAGCTGGTGTGACCTACCACTTCAGTACTCTGTGGGCCCATTCTGTGAGCTGGTGTGACCTACCACTTTAGCAATCAATCAAATGTATTTATAAAGCCAGCTGATATCCAAAGTGCTGTACAGAAACCCAGCCTAAAACCTCAAATACCAAGCAATGCAGGTGTAGAAGCACGGTGGCTAGGAAAAACTCCCTAGAAAGCACTCTGTGGTTCCGTTCTGTGAGCTGGTTTGGCCTACCACTTTGCGGCTGAGCCATTGTTGCTTCTAGACGTTTCCACTTCACAATAACACCCCTTACAGTTGACCGGGGCAGCTCTAGCAGGACACATTTGATGAACTGACTTGTTGGCAAGGTGGCATCCTAGGACGGTGCTGAACTCTAAGTTTTTTACAATCACTTTGGAACTAATTTTGGAACCTTGATGTAATTTTTAAAAACTCTAGACACTCTAGACAAACTTTTTCCAATTGTTTGGATACAATACACATAAACTAAGATCATTTGTTCACACTACATGGCCAAATGAGTGGATTTGACTATTTCAGCCACACCCATTGCTGACAGGTGTATAAAGTCGAGCACACCGCCATGCAATCTCCATAGACAATCATTGGCAGTAGAATGGCCTTACTTACAGTTTAAAAATCACCTGTTCAAAATGACACAACATAACATCAAAGTATTACCATTTCAAAATGCAATTCACACATTACATCTGAGAAGACTATTAATTTCATTACAATGATCTAACTATCAATTGATACAACTGCTCAAAATGATTAGTAACTGTTGCATTACTCTTAATGCATAGTTTTATGGAAACTGACAAACAATATTCCATGTTTAGATCATGAAAGTTTCAGGATAACGAGATCCATTGACATCAGTTACCGTGGAACATGAACCAATTGGACGACATTATCTATGGATGTAATGTTTCATCATCATTCTTCATCAGACACTGTTTCTATGGTTTGAAAATAAAAGAGAGCCACACACTAGGAGCTCAGATGCAAAAATGTAATTACCAACGTTTCGACAGCCAAGCTGTCTTCATCAGGGTATAATCACAAACACTGCGGGATGACTCGTTTATGTAGTGTCGAAAGACACAGGTGTCTGTAATCATGGCCAAGAGTGGCCTGATATCATTGGTTAATTATCAAATATTAAAATGGCATACAAAGACTGTTTCTATGGTCCCATGTACCACTTTTCCAGACCATGTTTTCAGATTTGACATTACTGTACACTCACTGGCCACTTTATTAGGTACACCTATCTAGTACTGGGTAGGACCCCCTTTTGCCTCCACAACAGCCTGAATTATTCATGGTGTTGTACATTAAGAGAAGCCCTTCTGCACACCACTGTTTTAAACATCTGTTATTTGAGCATTTGTGGCCTTTCTGTTAGCTTGAATGAGTCTGGACATTCTCCTCTGACCTCTCTCATTAACAAGGTGTTTTTTCCCACAGAACTGCCGCTCACTGAATGTGTTTTGTTTATCGCACCATTCTCTGTAAACTCTAGAGACTGTAGTGAGTAAAAATCACAGGAAGGCAGCTGTTTCTGAGATGCTGGAATCACCATGTGTGGCATCAACAATCATACCATGGTCAAAGTTGCTTAGATTACGTATCTTGCCTGTTCTAATGTTTGGTCGAATAACAACTAAAGCTCTCTACTCTATATACTCTATATATTGAGTTGCAGGCAGCCACATGATTCGCTGTTCCAATATAACCTTCCTTGATGGGCTAAATCAGGTCTGTAGAGCTGAAGGTATGACCTATGTCATTGTGTGGGATAATGTCAGGTTCCACCATGCTCAAATGGTGCAAGCATGGTTTCAGGCCCATCCACAATTTACCACCCTTTGCTTACCCCCATGCTCTCCTTTCCTTAACCCGATTGAGGAATTTTTCTCCACATGGAGGTGGAAGGTATATAATAGGCGCCCTCACGAACAAGCCACCCTTCTCAAATCAAATCAAAGTTTATTTGTCACGTGCGCCAAATACAACAGGTGGTGTAGACCTCACAGTGAAATGCTTACTTACAGGCTCTAACCAATGGTGCGGAAAAAAGGTCTGTCTGTCTGTCTGTCTGTCTGTCTGTCTGTCTGTCTAAAGAAATAAAACAACAGTAGAAAGACATTTGAAAAAAGAGTAGCAAGGCTCTATACAGACACCTGTTAGTAGCAAGGCTCTATACAGACACCTGTTAGTAGCAAGGCTCTATACAGACACCTGTTAGTCAGGCTTATTGAGGTAGTATGTACAGGTAGGTATCGTTACAGGCTCTAACCAATAGTGCAAAAAATGTATTAGGTGAACAATAGGTAAGTAAAGAAATAAAACAACAGTAAAAAGACAGGCTATATACAGTAGAGAGGCTATATACAGTAGAGAGGCTATATACAGTAGAGAGGCTATATACAGTAGCAAGGCTAAATACAGTAGAGAGGCTATATACAGTAGAGAGGCTACATACAGACACCGGTTAGTCAGGCTGATTGAGGTAGTATGTACATGTAGATTGGGTTAAAGTGACTATGCGTATATGATGAACAGAGAGTAGCAGTAACGTAAAAGAGGGGTTGGTGGGTGGTGGGACACGATGCAGATAGCCCGGTTAGCCAATGTGTGGGAGCACTGGTTGGTTGGGCCAATTGAGGTAGTATGTACATGAATGTGTAGTTAAAGTGACTGCATATAAGATAAACAGAGAGTAGCAGCAGCGTAAAAGAGGGGTTGGGGGGCACACACTCGAGGCCATGGATGACGCATGCAATGACATCACGGCAGACCAGTGTCAGGCCTGGATTCGACCGAAGATTCTTCCCAAGATGTTTGGCCAATGAAAACATCCATTGTGATGTGGATGAGAACCTGTGGCCAAATCCACAAGACAGGGTTGATGGAAATATAGAAGTACATATAGAAGTACAGTAATCCATCTTTTGTTTGGCTTTTTACAGTAAGCCAGGTGAGGAACACTGCAGCTGATATTTTACAGTAAGCCAGGAGAGGAACACTGCAGCTGATGTTTTACAGTAAGCCAGGTGAGGAATACTGCAGCTGATGTTTTACAGTAAGCCAGGTGAGGAACACTGCAGTGATGTTTTACTGTAAGCCAGGTGAGGAACACTGCAGCTGATGTTTTACAGTAAGCCAGGAGAGGAATACTGCAGTTGCTGTGTTACAGTAAGCCAGGAGAGGAACACTGCAGTGATGTTTTACAGTAAGCCAGGAGAGGAACACTGCAGCTGATGTTTTACAGTAAGCCAGGTGAGGAAGACTGCAGTTGATGTTTTACAGTAAGCCAGGAGAGGAATACTGCAGTTGATGTTTTACAGTAAGCCAGGAGAGGAATACTGCAGTTGCTGTTTTACAGTAAGCCAGGAGAGGAAGACTGCAGTTGCTGTTTTACAGTAAGCCAGGAGAGGAACACTGCAGTTGCTGTTTTACAGTAAACCAGGAGAGGAACACTGCAGTGATGTTTTACAGTAAGCCAAGAGGGGGAACACTGCAGTGATGTTTTACAGTAAGCCAGGAGAGGAACACTGCAGTGATGTTTTACAGTAAGCCAGGAGAGGAACACTGCAGTTGCTGTTTTACAGTAAGCCAGGAGAGGAACACTGCAGTGATGTTTTACAGTAAGCCAGGAGAGGAACACTGCAGTGATGTGTTACAGTAAGCCAGGAGAGGAACACTGCAGTGATGTTTTACAGTAAGCCAGGAGAGGAACACTGCAGTTGCTGTTTTACAGTAAGCCAGGAGAGGAACACTGCAGTGATGTTTTACAGTAAGCCAGGAGAGGAACACTGCAGTGATGTGTTACAGTAAGCCAGGAGAGGAACACTGCAGTGATGTGTTACAGTAAGCCAGGAGAGGAACACTGCAGTGATGTGTTACAGTAAGCCAGGAGAGGAACACTGCAGTGATGTGTTACAGTAAGCCAGGAGAGGAACACTGCAGTGATGTGTTACAGTAAGCCAGGAGAGGAACACTGGAGTGATGTGTTACAGTAAGCCAGGAGAGGAACACTGCAGTGATGTGTTACAGTAAGCCAGGAGAGGAACACTGCAGTGATGTGTTACAGTAAGCCAGGAGAGGAACACTGGAGTGATGTTTTACAGTAAGCCAGGAGAGGAACACTGCAGTGATGTTTTACAGTAAGCCAGGAGAGGAACACTGCAGTGATGTGTTACAGTAAGCCAGGAGAGGAACACTGCAGTGATGTGTTACAGTAAGCCAGGAGAGGAACACTGCAGTGATGTGTTACAGTAAGCCAGGAGAGGAACACTGCAGTGATGTGTTACAGTAAGCCAGGAGAGGAACACTGCAGTGATGTGTTACAGTAAGCCAGGAGAGGAACACTGCAGTGATGTGTTACAGTAAGCCAGGAGAGGAACACTGCAGTGATGTGTTACAGTAAGCCAGGAGAGGAACACTGCAGTGATGTGTTACAGTAAGCCAGGAGAGGAACACTGCAGTGATGTGTTACAGTAAGCCAGGAGCCAGGAGAGGAACACTGGAGTGATGTGTTACAGTAAGCCAGGAGAGGAACACTGCAGTGATGTGTTACAGTAAGCCAGGAGAGGAACACTGGAGTGATGTGTTACAGTAAGCCAGGAGAGGAACACTGCAGTGATGTGTTACAGTAAGCCAGGAGAGGAACACTGGAGTGATGTTTTACAGTAAGCCAGGAGAGGAACACTGGAGTGATGTTTTACAGTAAGCCAGGAGAGGAACACTGCAGTGATGTGTTACAGTAAGCCAGGAGAGGAACACTGCAGTGATGTGTTACAGTAAGCCAGGAGAGGAACACTGCAGTGATGTGTTACAGTAAGCCAGGAGAGGAACACTGCAGTGATGTTTTACAGTAAGCCAGGAGAGGAACACTGGAGTTGATGTTTTACGGTAGTTTTTTTTCTTCTTTATTGTAGCTAATTATTTTTCCTTTGCTTCAAAGAAACCTACGTTGTGATTTTATTGTATTTCATCAATAAATGTCATATTGTGTTCAATGATTCCACTGTGTCTGTAGTATTCTCTCTACTAGTCATTTTACAGTGATGTATTTACGTGTAGTAGCATAATGAAACATGTATCACATATTTTGTACTATAATATTTAATGATTGTATGAACAACGACACAGTAAAACTATCGGTATCTTGTGTGTGGGTGATCTAAACCTGGGACGGCAGGGTAGCCTAGTGGGGTAGGGTAGCCTAGCCTATGTGTGTGTGTGTCTGTGTGTGATTGTGTGTGAGTGTGTGCGTAGAGTCAGTGCAGAAAAATAAAATCTGAACTAATAAAGTGGTCAGTGTAAATAGTCTGGTATCCAGATGAACTGTTCAGTAGTCAATGGCTTGGTGGTAGAAGCTGTTCAGGAGCCTGTGCGGTAGCAAAAATAACTGTCTATGGCTTAGGTGGCTGGAGTCTGACACCACCTGTTATAGAGGTCCCAGTGATGTACTGGGCCATATTCACTATCCTCTGTAGAAGAGACAAGAACTCACATTATACTGTAATCCTCAGAGAGAGAGAGAGAGAGACCTCTTCTGTTATGTTTGGGGGACATGCTGTGTCAGTCTGCCTGCCTGCTGTTAAAGTGTTTAGGCAGTAGGTCTATGACTGCTACATGCTAGGACAGCAGTAATGTAGTCTAGACAGTCCTCTGGTAGGTCTATGACTGCTACATGCTAGGACAGCAGTAATGGAGTCTAGACAGTCCTCTGGTAGGTCTATGAATGCTACATGCTAGGACAGCAGTAATGGAGTCTAGACAGTCCTCTGGTAGGTCTATGACTGCTACATGTTAGAACAACAGTAATGTAGTCTAGACAGTCCTCTGGTAGGTCTATGACTGCTACATGCTAGGACAGCGGTAATGGAGTCTAGACAGTCCTCTGGTAGGTCTATGACTGCTACATGCTAGGACAGCAGTAATGGAGTCTAGACAGTCCTCTGGTAGGTATATGACTGCTACATGCTAGGACAGCAGTAATGGAGTCTAGACAGTCCTCTGGTAGGTCTATGACTGATACATGCTAGGACAGCAGTAATGGAGTCTAGACAGTCCTCTGTTAGGTCTATGACTGCTACATGTTAGGACAGCAGTAATGTAGTCTAGATAGTCCTCTGGTAGGTCTATGACTGCTACATGCTAGGACAGCAGTAATGTAGTCTAGACAGTCCTCTGTTAGGTCTATGACTGCTACATGCTAGGACAGCAGTAATGTAGTCTAGACAGTCCTCTGGTAGGTCTATGACTGCTACATGCTAGGACAGCAGTAATGTAGTCTAGACTGTCCTCTGGTAGGTCTATGACTGCTACATGCTAGGACAGCAGTAATGTAGTCTAGACTGTCCTCTGGTAGGTCTATGACTGCTACATGCTAGGACAGCAGTAATGGAGTCTAGACAGTCCTCTGTTAGGTCTATGACTGCTACATGCTAGGACAGCAGTAATGGAGTCTAGACAGTCCTCTGGTAGGTCTATGACTGCTACATGCTAGGACAGCAGTAATGTAGTCTAGACTGTCCTCTGGTAGGTCTATGACTGCTACATGCTAGGACAGCAGTAATGTAGTCTAGACAGTCCTCTGGTAGGTCTATGACTGCTACATGCTAGGACAGCAGTAATGGAGTCTAGACAGTCCTCTGTTAGGTCTATGACTGCTACATGCTAGGACAGCAGTAATGGAGTCTAGACAGTCCTCTGTTAGGTCTATGACTGCTACATGCTAGGACAGCAGGCTGCCCAGTGGAGAGTAACATGGCTCCAGGCTGTCCAGTGGAGAGTAACATAGCTCCAGGCTGTCCAGTGGAGAGTAACATGGCTCCAGGCTGCCCAGTGGAGATAAGTGTTGTTCCAGGCTGTCCAGTGGAGAGTAACATGGCTCCAGGCTGTCCAGTGGAGAGTAACATGGCTCCAGGCTGTCCAGTGGAGAGTAACATGGCTCCAGGCTGCCCAGTGGAGATAAGTGTTGTTCCAGGCTGTCCAGTGGAGAGTAACATGGCTCCAGGCTGTCCAGTGGAGAGTAACATGGCTCCAGGCTGCCCAGTGGAGATAAGTGTTGTTCCAGGGTTGAGAAGAAAGGAGGTGTTCTGAGTCTCAAAGGTATCCTATTACCTAAAAATCCACAACTTTATACCAGAGACGTAGATAATAGGGTGCCAGCTTTGTCCAAAGTAGGTCACTACTGTATACAGGGAATAGGGAGCCAGTCCTGGTCCAAAGTAGTTCACTACTGTATACAGGGAATAGGGAGCCAGTCCTGGTCCAAAGTAGTTCACTACTGTATACAGGGAATAGGGAGCCAGTCCTGGTCCAAAGTAGTTCACTACTGTATACAGGGAATAGGGAGCCATTTGGGACACAACTAGAGATGTTAGAGCTGCTCTCTCCATCCTGGATTCCAATGGTCCTAACTCAACTGCCAGTACCCTGTGTGTTTCATGATTAGTTGCTGTGCATGGCGAGGCATTGCATGGCGATGCATTGGATCACAGGGAACAGATGTGTGTTCGGTCAACAGAGGGTTTGAGGCTCTCTCTGCAATACGACTGACTACAGAACTACCACTGACCTGGCCTGTAGTCTACAGAACTACCACTGACCTGGCCTGTAGCCAACATAACTAACACTGACCTGGCCTGTATCCTACAGAACTACCACTGACCTGGCCTGTAGCCTGCAGAACTACCAGTGACCTGGCCTGTAGCCTTCAGAACTACCACTGACCTGGCATGTATCCGACAGAACTACCACTGACCTGGCATGGCCTGTATCCGACAGAACTACCACTGACCTGGCCTGGCCTGTTTCCTACATAACTACCACTGACCTGTCCTGTATCCTACAGAACTACCACTGACCTGGCCTGGCCTGTTTCCTACAGAACTACCACTGACCTGGCCTGTATCCTACAGAACTACCACTGACCTGACCTGGCCTGTATCCTACAGAACTACCACTGACCTGGCCTGTAGTCTACAGAACTACCACTGACCTGGTCTGTAGCCTACAGAACTTACACTGAACTGGCCTGTAGTCTACAGGTCAACCACTGACCTGGCCTGGCCTGTTTCCTACAGAACTACCACTGACCTGGCCTGGCCCGTATCCTACAGAACTACCCCTGACCAGACCTGACCTTGCCTGTAGCCTACTGAACTACCACTGACCTGACCTGGCCTGTAGCCTACTGAACTACCACTGACCTGGTCTGGTCTGTAGCCTACTGAACTACCACTGACCTGGCCTGTAGCCTACAGAACTTACACTGAACTGGCCTGTAGCCTACAGAACTTACACTGAACTGGCCTGTAGTCTACAGAACTACCACTGACCTTGCCTGTAGCCTACTGAACTACCACTGACCTGGCCTGTAGTCTACAGAACTACCACTGACCTGGCCTGTAGCCTACAGAACTACCACTGGCCTGGCCTGTAGTCTACAGAACTACCACTGACCTTGCCTGTAGCCTACTGAACTACCACTGGCCTGGCCTGTAGTCTACAGAACTACCACTGACCTGGCCTGTAGTCTACAGAACTACCACTAACCTGACCTGTATCCTACAGAACTACCACTGACCTGGCCTGTATCCTACAGAACTACAACTGGGCTGACCTGGCCTGTAGCCTACAGAACTACTACTGACCTGGCCTGTTTCCTACAGAACTACCACTGGCCTGGCCTGTATCCTACAGAACTACCACTGACATGGCCTGTTTCCTACAGAACTACCACTGACCTGACCTGGCCTGTTTCCTACAGGTCTACCACTGACCTGGCCTGACCTTGCCTGTAGCCTACTGAACTACCACTGACGTGGCCTGTAGCCTACATAACTACCACTGACCTGGCCTGTAGCCTACTGAACTACCACTGACGTGGCCTGTAGCCTACAGAACTACCACTGACCTGGCCTGTATCCTACAGAACTACCACTGACCTGGCCTGTAGTCTACAGAACTACCACTGACCTGGCCTGTAGTCTACAGAACTACCACTGACCTGGCCTGAAGCCTACATAACTACCACTGACCTGGCTTGTAGCCTACAGAACTACCACTGACCTGGCCTGTATTCTACAGAACTACCACCGACCTGGCCTTTAGCCTGCATAACTACCACTGACCTGGCCTGTATCCTACAGATTTACCACTGACCTGGCGTTTAGCCTGCATAACTACCACTGACCTGGCCTGAAGCCTACTGAACTACCACTGACCTGGCCTGGCCTGTAGCCTACTAAACTACCACTGACCTGGCCTGGCCTGTAGCCTACTGAACTACCACTGACCTGGCCCGTAGCCTACGGAACTACCACTGACCTGACCTGACTTGTAGCATAAAGTCTGCTGTACTGTAGCTCTATAATATATTATACAGTCTGCTATACTGTAGTTCTATATTAGATGATACAGTCTGCTATACTGTAGTTCTATAATATATTATACAGTCTGCTATACTGTAGTTCTATATTCAATGTTACAGTCTGCTATACTGTAGTTCTATAATAGATGATAGTCTGCTATACTGTAGTTCTATAATAGATGATACAGTCTGCTATATTGTAGTTCTATGTTAGATGATACAGTCTGCTATACTGTAGTTTTATAATAGATTATACAGTCTGCTATACTGTAGTTCTATATTCAATGATACAGTCTGCTATACTGTAGTTCTATAATAGATGATACAGTCTGCTATACTGTAGTTCTATAATAGATGATACAGTCTGCTATACTGTAGTTCTATATTAGATGATACAGTCTGCTATACTGTAGTTCTATAATAGATGATACAGTCTGCTATACTGTAGTTATATAATAGATGATACAGTCTGCTATACTGTAGTTCTATATTAGATTAGTTATGTAATAGAGGGTACAGTCTGCTATACTGTAGTTCCATATTAGATGAGTTATATAATAGATGATACAGTCTGCTATACTGTAGTTCTATAATAGATGAGTTATATAATAGATGATACAGTCTGCTATACTGTAGTTCTATAATAGATGAGTTATATAATAGATGATACAGTCTGCTATACTGTAGTTCTATAATAGATGAGTTATATAATAGATGATACAGTCTGCTATACTGTAGTTCTATAATAGATGAGTTATATAATAGATGATACAGTCTGCTATACTGTAGTTCTATAATAGATGAGTTATATAATAGATGATACAGTCTGCTATACTGTAGTTCTATAATAGATGAGTTATATAATAGATGATACAGTCTGCTATACTGTAGTTCTATATTAGATGATACAGTCTGCTATACTGTAGTTCTATATTAGATGATACAGTCTGCTATACTGTAGTTCTATATTAGATTATACAGTCTGCTATACTGCAGTTCTATATTAGATGATACAGTCTGCTATACTGTAGTACTATATTAGATGATACAGTCTGCTATACTGTAGTTCTATAATAGATGATACAGTCTGCTATACTGTAGTTCTATATTAGATGATACAGTCTGCTATACTGTAGTTCTATATTAGATGATACAGTCTGCTAAACTGTAGTTCTATATTAGATGATACAGTCTGCTATACTGTAGTTCTATATTAGATGATACAGTCTGCTATACTGTAGTTCTATATTAGATGATACAGTCTGCTATACTGTAGTTCTATATTAGATGATACAGTCTGCTAAACTGTAGTTCTATATTAGATGATACAGTCTGCTATACTGTAGTTCTATATTAGATGATACAGTCTGCTATACTGTAGTTCTATATTAGATGATACAGTCTGCTATACTGTAGTTCTGTAATATATTATACAGTCTGCTATACTGTAGTTCTATATTCGAGTAGTTCTATAATAGATGATACAGTCTGCTATACTGTAGTTCTATATTAGATGATACAGTCTGCTATACTGTAGTTCTATATTAGATGATACAGTCTGCTATGCTGTAGTTCTATATTAGATGATACAGTCTGCTATACTGTAGTTCTATATTAGATGATACAGTCTGCTATACTGTAGTTCTATATTAGATGATACAGTCTGCTATACTGTAGTTCTATATTAGATGATACAGTCTGCTATACTGTAGTTCTGTAATATATTATACAGTCTGCTATACTGTAGTTCTATATTCGAGTAGTTCTATAATAGATGATACAGTCTGCTATACTGTAGTTCTATATTAGATGATACAGTCTGCTATACTGTAGTTCTATATTAGATGATACAGTCTGCTATACTGTAGTTCTATATTAGATGATACAGTCTGCTATACTGTAGTTCTATATAGAGAGAGAGAGAGAGAGAGAGAGAGAGAGAGAGAGAGAGAGAGAGAGAGAGAGAGAGAGAGAGAGAGAGAGAGAGAGAGAGAGAGAGAGAGAGAGAGAGAGAGAGAGAGAGAGAGAGAGAGAGAGAGAATATATTCCCCTACTATTCGTACTACAACTTGAATAATCCCATTTTATTTATTTTTTTGTCCATTTTCTTTGGAAATGTAAACGTTTTCCATGCCAATAAAGCCCCTTTGAATTGAATTGAGAGAGAGAGAGCAATAGAGAGAAATGTAATGAGAGAGAAATAGAGAGAGCGTGTCAGAGCGAGAGAGAGAGAAACTCTTCGCTCCAGGGGATGGTAGTAAAGAGCACTGGATAATTTCGGAGTAGACCTTGTTCCCGTGGCAACGACATTCCTGTGTTTGCTTGGATCCCTGCCCTAGCCTATGAGACCCAGAACTTCACCTCCCCTCTCCTTCTCCCTCCTCCCCTCTCCTTCTACCTCCTCCCATTTTCTTCTGCTTCTCACTCCTCTCTTTCTCCCTCCTCCCCTGTCCTTCTCCCTCCTCCCATTTTCTTCTGCTTCTTTACTCCTCTCTTTCTCCCTCCTCCCCTTTCCTCCTTCCTCCTCCCCTTTCCCTCTCTTTCACCCTCCTCCCCTTTCCCTCTCCTTCTCCCTCCTCTCCTCCTCCCCTCTCCTTTTCCCTCCTCCCCTCTCCTCCCTACCCCCCTCTCCTCCCTACCCCCCTCTCCTTCTCCCTACCCCCCTCTCCTTATCCCTCTGCCCTCTCCTTCTCCCTCCCCCTCTCCTTCTCCCTCCTCCCCTTTCCCTATCTTTCACCCTCCTCCCCTTTTCTTCTCCTTCTCCCTGAAGCCTGGAGGAAAATCCAGCTCTGTGGATGAGGGACTGAGCAGAGGAGGCTGCTGAAGGGAGGACTGTTCATAAGAGCGAGGGAGGGAGTGAGAGAGAGAGGGAGTGAGAGGGAGTGAGAGGGAGTGAGAGCGATAGAGAGAGAGAGAGAGAGGTAGTGTGAGAGAGTGAGAGACGGGGAGAAATGGGGAGAGAGAACATTGTAAAAACAACCAATCAAATAAAATTATATTTGTCACATGCGCCGAATAGAACAAGTGTGGACCTTATATTGAAATGCTCACTTACAAGCCCTTAACCAAATAATTAAAAAGCAGCAGTAAAATAACAATAGCGGTGCTATATACAGGGTGTTACGGTACAGAGTCAATGTGGAGGCTATATACAGGGTATTACGGTACAGAGTCAATGTGGAGGCTATATACAGGGTATTACGGTACAGAGTCAATGTGAAGGCTATATATAGGGTATTACGGTACAGAGTCAATGTGGAGGCTATATACAGGGTATTACGGTACAGAGTCAATGTGGAGGCTATATACAGGGTGTTACGGTACAGAGTCAATGTGGAGGCTATATACAGGGTATTACGGTACAGAGTCAATGTGGAGGCTATATACAGGGTATTACGGTACAGAGTCAATGTGGAGGCTATATACAGGGTATTACGGTACAGAGTCAATGTGGAGGCTTTATACAGGGTGTTACGGTACAGAGTCAATGTGGAGGCTATATACAGGGTGTTACGGTACAGAGTCAATGTGGAGGCTATATACAGGGTGTTACGGTACAGAGTCAATGTGGAGGTTATATACAGGGTGTTACGGTACAGAGTCAATGTGGAGGCTATATACAGGGTGTTACGGTACAGAGTCAATGTGGAGGCTATATACAGGGTGTTATGGTACAGAGTCAATGTGGAGGCTATATACAGGGTGTTACGGTACAGAGTCAATGTGGAGGCTATATACAGGGTGTTACGGTACAGAGTCAATGTGGAGGCTATATACAGGGTATTACGGTACAGAGTCAATGTGGAGGCTATATACAGGGTGTTACGGTACAGAGTCAATGTGGAGGCTATATACAGGGTGTTACGGTACAGAGTCAATGTGGAGGCTATATACAGGGTGTTACGGTACAGAGTCAATGTGGAGGCTATATACAGGGTGTTACGGTACAGAGTCAATGTGGAGGCTATATACAGGGTATTACGGTACAGAGTCAATGTGGAGGCTATATACAGGGTATTACGGTACAGAGTCAATGTGAAGGCTATATATAGGGTATTACGGTACAGAGTCAATGTGGAGGCTATATACAGGGTATTACGGTACAGAGTCAATGTGGAGGCTATATACAGGGTGTTACGGTACAGAGTCAATGTGGAGGCTATATACAGGGTATTACGGTACAGAGTCAATGTGGAGGCTATATACAGGGTATTACGGTACAGAGTCAATGTGGAGGCTATATACAGGGTATTACGGTACAGAGTCAATGTGGAGGCTTTATACAGGGTGTTACGGTACAGAGTCAATGTGGAGGCTATATACAGGGTGTTACGGTACAGAGTCAATGTGGAGGCTATATACAGGGTGTTACGGTACAGAGTCAATGTGGAGGCTATATACAGGGTGTTACGGTACAGAGTCAATGTGGAGGCTATATACAGGGTGTTACGGTACAGAGTCAATGTGGAGGCTATATACAGGGTGTTACGGTACAGAGTCAATGTGGAGGCTATATACAGGGTGTTACGGTACAGAGTCAATGTGGAGGCTATATACAGGGTATTACGGTACAGAGTCAATGTGGAGGCTATATACAGGGTATTACGGTACAGAGTCAATGTGAAGGCTATATATAGGGTATTACGGTACAGAGTCAATGTGGAGGCTATATACAGGGTATTACGGTACAGAGTCAATGTGGAGGCTATATACAGGGTGTTACGGTACAGAGTCAATGTGGAGGCTATATACAGGGTATTACGGTACAGAGTCAATGTGGAGGCTATATACAGGGTATTACGGTACAGAGTCAATGTGGAGGCTATATACAGGGTATTACGGTACAGAGTCAATGTGGAGGCTTTATACAGGGTGTTACGGTACAGAGTCAATGTGGAGGCTATATACAGGGTGTTACGGTACAGAGTCAATGTGGAGGCTATATACAGGGTGTTACGGTACAGAGTCAATGTGGAGGTTATATACAGGGTGTTACGGTACAGAGTCAATGTGGAGGCTATATACAGGGTGTTACGGTACAGAGTCAATGTGGAGGCTATATACAGGGTATTACGGTACAGAGTCAATGTGGAGGCTATATACAGGGTATTACGGTACAGAGTCAATGTGGAGGCTATATACAGGGTATTACGGTACAGAGTCAATGTGGAGGCTTTATACAGGGTGTTACGGTACAGAGTCAATGTGGAGGCTATATACAGGGTGTTACGGTACAGAGTCAATGTGGAGGCTATATACAGGGTGTTACGGTACAGAGTCAATGTGGAGGCTATATACAGGGTGTTATGGTACAGAGTCAATGTGGAGGCTATATACAGGGTGTTACGGTACAGAGTCAATGTGGAGGCTATATACAGGGTGTTACGGTACAGAGTCAATGTGGAGGCTATATACAGGGTATTACGGTACAGAGTCAATGTGGAGGCTATATACAGGGTATTATGGTACAGAGTCAATGTGGAGGCTATATACAGGGTATTACGGTACAGAGTCAATGTGGAGGCTATATACAGGGTGTTATGGTACAGAGTCAATGTGGAGGCTATATACAGGGTGTTACGGTACAGAGTCAATGTGGAGGCTATATACAGGGTGTTACGGTACAGAGTCAATGTGGAGACTATATACAGGGTGTTACGGTACAGAGTCAATGTGGAGGTTATATACAGGGTATTACGGTACAGAGTCCATGTGGAGGCTATATACAGGGTGTTACGGTACAGAGTCAATGTGGAGGCTATATACAGGGTGTTACGGTACAGAGTCAATGTGGAGGCTATATACAGGGTGTTACGGTACAGAGTCAATGTGGAGGCTATATACAGGGTATTACGGTACAGAGTCAATGTGGAGGCTATATACAGGTGGTACCGGTACAGAGTCAATGTGGAGGCTATATATAGGGTATTACGGTACAGAGTCAATGTGGAGGCTATATACAGGGTATTACGGTACAGAGTCAATGTGGAGGCTATATACTGGGTGTTACGGTACAGAGTCAATGTGGAGGCTATATACAGGGTGTTACGGTACAGAGTCAATGTGGAGGCTATATACAGGGTATTACGGTACAGAGTCAATGTGGAGGCTATATACAGGGTGTTACGGTACAGAGTCAATGTGGAGGCTATATACAGGGTGTTACGGTACAGAGTCAATGTGGAGGCTATATACAGGGTATTACGGTACAGAGTCAATGTGGAGGCTATATACAGGGTATTACGGTACAGAGTCAATGTGGAGGCTATATACAGGGTATTACGGTACAGAGTCAATGTGGAGGCTATATACAGGGTGTTACGGTACAGAGTCAATGTGGAGGCTATATACAGGGTATTACGGTACAGAGTCAATGTGGAGGCTATATACAGGGTGTTACGGTACAGAGTCAATGTGGAGGCTATATACAGGGTGTTACGGTACAGAGTCAATGTGGAGGCTATATACAGGGTATTACGGTACAGAGTCAATGTGGAGGCTATATACAGGGTGTTACGGTACAGAGTCAATGTGGAGGCTATATACAGGGTATTACGGTACAGAGTCAATGTGGAGGCTATATACAGGGTATTACGGTACAGAGTCAATGTGGAGGCTATATACAGGGTATTACGGTACAGAGTCAATGTGGAGGCTTTATACAGGGTGTTACGGTACAGAGTCAATGTGGAGGCTATATACAGGGTGTTACGGTACAGAGTCAATGTGGAGGCTATATACAGGGTGTTACGGTACAGAGTCAATGTGGAGGTTATATACAGGGTGTTACGGTACAGAGTCAATGTGGAGGCTATATACAGGGTGTTACGGTACAGAGTCAATGTGGAGGCTATATACAGGGTGTTACGGTACAGAGTCAATGTGGAGGCTATATACAGGGTGTTACGGTACAGAGTCAATGTGGAGGCTATATACAGGGTGTTACGGTACAGAGTCAATGTGGAGGCTATATACAGGGTATTACGGTACAGAGTCAATGTGGAGGCTATATACAGGGTATTATGGTACAGAGTCAATGTGGAGGCTATATACAGGGTGTTACGGTACAGAGTCAATGTGGAGGCTATATACAGGGTGTTACGGTACAGAGTCAATGTGGAGGCTATATACAGGGTGTTACGGTACAGAGTCAATGTGGAGGCTATATACAGGGTATTACGGTACAGAGTCAATGTGGAGGCTATATACAGGGTATTATGGTACAGAGTCAATGTGGAGGCTATATACAGGGTATTACGGTACAGAGTCAATGTGGAGGCTATATACAGGGTGTTATGGTACAGAGTCAATGTGGAGGCTATATACAGGGTATTACGGTACAGAGTCAATGTGGAGGCTATATACAGGGTATTACGGTACAGAGTCAATGTGAAGGCTATATATAGGGTATTACGGTACAGAGTCAATGTGGAGGCTATATACAGGGTATTACGGTACAGAGTCAATGTGGAGGCTATATACAGGGTGTTACGGTACAGAGTCAATGTGGAGGCTATATACAGGGTATTACGGTACAGAGTCAATGTGGAGGCTATATACAGGGTATTACGGTACAGAGTCAATGTGGAGGCTATATACAGGGTATTACGGTACAGAGTCAATGTGGAGGCTTTATACAGGGTGTTACGGTACAGAGTCAATGTGGAGGCTATATACAGGGTGTTACGGTACAGAGTCAATGTGGAGGCTATATACAGGGTGTTACGGTACAGAGTCAATGTGGAGGTTATATACAGGGTGTTACGGTACAGAGTCAATGTGGAGGCTATATACAGGGTGTTACGGTACAGAGTCAATGTGGAGGCTATATACAGGGTGTTATGGTACAGAGTCAATGTGGAGGCTATATACAGGGTGTTACGGTACAGAGTCAATGTGGAGGCTATATACAGGGTGTTACGGTACAGAGTCAATGTGGAGGCTATATACAGGGTATTACGGTACAGAGTCAATGTGGAGGCTATATACAGGGTATTATGGTACAGAGTCAATGTGGAGGCTATATACAGGGTATTACGGTACAGAGTCAATGTGGAGGCTATATACAGGGTGTTATGGTACAGAGTCAATGTGGAGGCTATATACAGGGTGTTACGGTACAGAGTCAATGTGGAGGCTATATACAGGGTGTTACGGTACAGAGTCAATGTGGAGACTATATACAGGGTGTTACGGTACAGAGTCAATGTGGAGGTTATATACAGGGTATTACGGTACAGAGTCCATGTGGAGGCTATATACAGCTTGTTACGGTACAGAGTCAATGTGGAGGCTATATACAGGGTGTTACGGTACAGAGTCAATGTGGAGGCTATATACAGGGTGTTACGGTACAGAGTCAATGTGGAGGCTATATACAGGGTATTACGGTACAGAGTCAATGTGGAGGCTATATACAGGTGGTACCGGTACAGAGTCAATGTGGAGGCTATATATAGGGTATTACGGTACAGAGTCAATGTGGAGGCTATATACAGGGTATTACGGTACAGAGTCAATGTGGAGGCTATATACTGGGTGTACCGGTACAGAGTCAATGTGGAGGCTATATACAGGGTGTTACGGTACAGAGTCAATGTGGAGGCTATATACAGGGTGTTACGGTACAGAGTCAATGTGGAGGCTATATACAGGGTGTTACGGTACAGAGTCAATGTGGAGGCTATATACAGGGTGTTACGGTACAGAGTCAATGTGGAGGCTATATACAGGGTGTTATGGTACAGAGTCAATGTGGAGGCTATATACAGGGGCTACCGGTACAGAGTCAATGTGGAAGCTATATACAGGGTGTTATGGTACAGAGTCAATGTGGAGGCTATATACAGGGTGTTATGGTACAGAGTCATTGTGGAGGCTATATACAGGGTATTATGGTACAGAGTCAATGTGGAGGCTTAATACAGGGTGTTACGGTACAGAGTCAATGTGGAGGCTATATACAGGGTGTTACGGTACAGAGTCAATGTGGAGGCTATGTACAGGAGGTACCGGTACAGAGTCAATGTGGAGGTTATATACAGGGTGTTACGGTACAGAGTCAGTGTGGAGGCTATATACAGGAGGTACCGGTAAAGAGTCAATGTGGAGGCTATATACAGGGTATTACGGTACAGAGTCAATGTGGAGGCTATATACTGGGTGTACCGGTACAGAGTCAATGTGGAGGCTATATACAGGGTGTTACGGTACAGAGTCAATGTGGAGGCTATATACAGGGTGTTACGGTACAGAGTCAATGTGGAGGCTATATACAGGGTGTTACGGTACAGAGTCAATGTGGAGGCTATATACAGGGTGTTACGGTACAGAGTCAATGTGGAGGCTATATACAGGGTGTTATGGTACAGAGTCAATGTGGAGGCTATATACAGGGGCTACCGGTACAGAGTCAATGTGGAAGCTATATACAGGGTGTTATGGTACAGAGTCAATGTGGAGGCTATATACAGGGTGTTATGGTACAGAGTCATTGTGGAGGCTATATACAGGGTATTATGGTACAGAGTCAATGTGGAGGCTTAATACAGGGTGTTACGGTACAGAGTCAATGTGGAGGCTATATACAGGGTGTTACGGTACAGAGTCAATGTGGAGGCTATGTACAGGAGGTACCGGTACAGAGTCAATGTGGAGGTTATATACAGGGTGTTACGGTACAGAGTCAGTGTGGAGGCTATATACAGGAGGTACCGGTAAAGAGTCAATGTGGAGGCTATATACAGGGGGTACTGGTACAGAGTCAATGTGAAGGCTATATACAGGGGGTACTGGTACAGTCAAAGTGGAGGCTATATACAGGTGGTACCGGTACAGAGTCAATGTGGAGGCTAAATGCAGGGGGTACCGGTACAGAGTCAATGTGGAGGCTATATACAGGGGGTACCGGTACAGAGTCAATGTGGAGGCTTTATACAGGGTGTTACGGTACAGAGTCAATGTGGAGGCTATATACAGGGTATTACGGTACAGAGTCAATGTGGAGGCTATATACAGGGTATTATGGTACAGAGTCAATGTGGAGGCTTTATACAGGGTGTTACGGTACAGAGTCAATGTGGAGGCTATATACAGGGTGTTACGGTACAGAGTCAATGTGGAGGCTATATACAGGGTATTACGGTACAGAGTCAATGTGGAGGCTATATACAGGGTATTACGGTACAGAGTCAATGTGGAGGCTATATACAGGGGGTACCGGTACAGAGTCAATGTGGAGGCTATATACAGGGTGTTACGGTACAGAGTCAATGTGGAGGCTATATACAGGGTGTTACGGTACAGATTCAATGTAGAGGCTATATACAGGAGGTACCGGTAAAGAGTCAATGTGGAGGCTATATACAGGGGGTACTGGTACAGAGTCAATGTGAAGGCTATATACAGGGGGTACTGGTACAGTCAATGTGGAGGCTATATACAGGTGGTACCGGTACAGAGTCAATGTGGAGGCTAAATGCAGGGGGTACCGGTACAGAGTCAATGTGGAGGCTATATACAGGGGGTACCGGTACAGAGTCAATGTGGAGGCTATATACAGGGGGTACCGGTACAGAGTCAATGTGGAGGCTATATGCAGGGGGTACTGGTACAGAGTCAATGTGGAGGCTATATACAGGGTGTACCGGTACAGAGTCAATGTGCGGGGGCACCGGTGTCGAGGTAATTGAGGTAATATGTACATGTAGGTAGAGTTATTAAAGTAACTGTGCATAGATAATAACAGAGAGTAGCAGCAGCGTAGAAGGGGGAGGGCAGCCATTTGATTAGATGTTCAGGAGTCTTATGCCTTGGGGGTAGATACCGTTGAGAATGATTTTTGTCCTAGACATGGCGCTCCGGAACCGCTTGCCGTGCGGTAGCAGAGAGAACAGTCTATGACTGGGGTGGCTGGAGTCTTTGACAATTTGTTGTGCCTTCCTCTGACACAGCCTGGTATAGAGGTCCTGGATGGCAGGCAGCTTAGCCCCAGTGATGTACTGGGCCCTACGCACTACCCTCTGAAGTGCCTTGCGGTCGGAGGCCGAGCAGTTGCCATACCAGGCAGTGATGCAACCAGTCAGGATTCTCTCGATGGTGCAGCTGTAGAACCTTTTGAGGATCTGAGGACCCATGCCAAATCTTTTCAGTCTCCTGAGGGGGAATAGGTTTTGTCGTGCCCTCTTCACAACTGTCTTGGTGTGTTTGGACCATGTTAGTTTGTTGGTGATGTGGACACCAAGGAACTTGAAGCTGTCAACCTGCTCCACTATATTCAAATAGTGAAAACTCTGCATAACTGATAATAACTGAGCATTTTAAAAGTCTTTATCGTTTTAAAGCCTTTATAAGTTCAATAATGGTTTTTTTTTGTTTGCTTTGGCAATGTAAACAAAAGTTTGCCAATAAAGCCATCTGAATTGAATTTAGTGAGATAGTGATAGAGAAATAGAGAGAGCGTGTCAGTGCGAGAGAGAGAGAAACTCTTCGCTCCCGGGGATGGTAGTAAAGAGCACTGGATAATTTCAGAGTAGACCTTGTTCCCGTGGCAACGACATTCCTGTGTTTGCTTGGATCCCTGCCCTAGTCTATGAGACCCCTCTCCTTCTCCCTCCTCCCAGAACTTCTCCTCCCCTCTCCTCCTCCCTCCTCCCCCCCTCTCCTCCTCCCTCCTCCTCCCCTTCCTCTCCCTCCTCCCCTCTCCTTCTCCCTCCTCCCCTCTCCTCCTCCCTCCTCCTCCCCTCCCTCTCCCCGTCCTGGCTTTGACTCTGTTTAGTTTAATAGTTGTAGCCTCTCTATAATCAAATCAAATCAAATGTTATTTTTCACATACACATGGTTAGCAGATGTTAATGCGAGTGTAGCGAAATGCTTGTGCTTCTAGTTCCGACAATGCAGTAATAACCAACGAGTAATCTAACCTAACAATTCCAAAAACTACTACCTTATACACACAAGTGTAGGGAAAAAGAATATGTACATAGAGATATGAATGAGTGATGGTACAGAACGGCATAGGCAAGATGCATATAAAAGTGGCATTGTTTAAAGTAGCTAGTGATACATGTATTACATAAAGATGGCAAGATGCAGTATCGAGTACAGTATATACATATGAGATGAGTAATGTAGGGTATGTAAACAAAGTGGCACAGTTTAAAGTGGCTAGTGATACATGTATTACATAAAGATGGCAAGATGCAGTATCGAGTACAGTATATACATATGAGATGAGTAATGTAGGGTATGTAAACATTATATTAAGTAGCATTGTTTAAAGTGGCTAGTGATATATTTTGACATCAATTTCCATTATTAAAGTGGCTGGAGTTGAGGCAGTGTGTTGGCAGCAGCCACTCAACGTTAGTGGTGGCTGTTTAACAGTCTGATGGCCTTGAGATAGAAGCTGTTTTTCAGTCTCTCGGTCCCTGCTTTGATGCACCTGTACTGACCTCGCCTTCTGGATGATAGCGGGGTAAACAGGCAGTGGCTCGGGTGGTTGTTGTCCTTGATGATCTTTTTGGCCTTCCTGTGACATCGGGTGCTGTAGGTATCCTGAAGGGCAGGTAGTTTTCCCCCGGTGATGCGTTGTGCAGACCTCACTACCCTCTGGAGAGCCTTACGGTTGTGGGCGGAGCAGTTGCCGTACCAGGCGGTGATACAGCCCGACAGGATGCTCTCGATTGTGCATCTGTAGAAGTTTGTGAGTGCTTTTGGTGACAAGCCAAATTTCTTCAGCCTCTTGAGGTTGAAGAGGCGCTGATGCACCTTCTTCACCACGCTGTCCTTGTGGGTGGACCAATTCAGTTTGTCCGTGATGTATACGCCGAGGAACTTAACTTACTACCCTCTCCTCTACTGTCCCATCGATGTGGATAGGGGGGTGTTCCCTCTGCTGTTTCCTGAATCATCTCCTTTGTTTTGTTGACGTTGAGTGTGAGGTTATTTTCCTGACACCACACTCCGAGGGCCCTCACCTCCTCCCTGTAGGCCGTCTCGTCATTGTTGGTAATCAAGCCTACTACCTGGGGGCGGCCCGTCAGGAAGTCCAGTACCCAGTTGCACAGGGCGGGGTCGAGACCCAGGGTATCAAGCTTGGTGACGATTTTGGAGGGTACTATGGTGTTAAATGCTGAGCTGTAGTCGATGAACAGCATTCTCACGTAGGTATTCCTCTTGTCCAGATGGGTTAGGGCAGTGTGCAGTGTGGTTGCGATTGCGTCGTCTGTGGACCTATTTGGGCGGTAAGCAAATTGGAGTGGGTCTAGGGTGTCAGGTAGGGTGGAGGTGATATGGTCCTTGACTAGTCTCTCAAAGCACTTCATTATGACGGAAGTGAGTGCTACGGGGCGGTAGTCGTTTAGCTCAGTTACCTTAGCTTTCTTGGGAACAGGAACAATGGTGGCCCTCTTGAAGCATGTGGGAACAGCAGACTGGGATAAGGATTGATTGAAAACGTCCGTAAACACACCAGCCAGCTGGTCTGCGCATGCTCTGAGGACGCGGCTGGGGATGCCGTCTGGGCCTGCAGCCTTGCGAGGGTTAACACGTTTAAATGTTTTACTCACGTCGGCTGCAGTGAAGGAGAGTCTGCAGGTTTTTGTAGCGGGCTGTGTCAGTGGCACTGTATTGTCCTCAAAGCGGGCGAAAAAGTTACTTAGTCTGTCTGGGAGCAAGACATCCTGGTCCGCGACGGGGCTGGTTTTCTTTTTGTAATCCGTGATTGACTGTAGACCCTGCCACATACCTCTTGTGTCTGAGCCGTTGAGTTGCGACTCTACTTTGCTTGTTTGATTGCCTTACTGAGGGAATAGCTAAACTGTTTGTATTCGGTCATGTTTCCGGTCACCTTGCCCTGGTTAAAAGCAGTGGTTCGTGCTTTCAGTTTCACGCGAATGCTGCTATCAATCCACTGTTTCTGGTTTGGGAATGTTTTAATCGTTGCTATGGGTATGACATCGTCAATGCACTTTCTAATTAACTCGCTCACCGAATCAGCTTTTTCGTCAATGTTGTTGTCTCATGCAATGCGGAACATATCCCAATCCACGCGATCAATGCAGTCTTGAAGCATGGAATCAGATTGGTCGGACCAGCATTGAACAGACCTGAGCGTGGGAGCTTCTTGTTTTAGTTTCTGTCTGTAGGCTGGGAGCAACAAAATGGAGTCGTGGTCAGCTTTTCCGAAAGGAGGGCGGGGGAGGGCCTTATATGCTTCACGGAAGTTTGAATAACAATGATCCAGGGTTTTATCAGCTCTGGTTGCGCAATCGATATGCTGATACAATTTAAGGAGTCTTGTTTTCAAATTAGCCTTGTTAAAATCTCCAGCTACAATGAATTGCGGCCTCAGGATATGTGGTTTCCAGTTTGCATAGAGTCCAATGAAGTTCTTTCAGGGCCAGAGAGAGATAGGGAGAGAGAGGGAGGGAGCGAGGGAGAGGCAGGCAGGCAGGCAACTTAATGTGTGCTGACAGAGTGGTACAACTCCTTATATCACTGTCCCTCTAAAACACCACAACGGCCGCTACTATTTATTTTATTGGCAGACTGGTCTAGTCTGTCCTTAACGCCACACCATTTATGGAACCTCCTAACCTTGCTCATACAGGTGTGAATTCTGAACCACTTACTCTGTTTTTTTTCTGGTGAGACGGCTTCACTCCTGTCTGTGAACAGCTTGTGTCCTTCTGACTGAGGCAGCTAGGGTTTTGGACCAGGTGTGTTAGGCTAGCCAGGTCTGGTCTGAGGCAGGGCAGACAGGTGTATTAGGCTAGCCAGGTCTGGTCTGAGGCAGGGCAGACAGGTGTGTTAAGCTAGCCAGGTCTGGTCTGAGGCAGGGCAGACAGGTGTATTAGGCTAGCCAGGTCTGGTCTGAGGCAGGGCAGACAGTTGTGTTAACCTAGCCAGGTCTGGTCTGAGGCAGGGCAGACAGGTGTATTAGGCTAGCCAGGTCTGGTCTGAGGCAGGGCAGACAGTTGTGTTAACCTAGCCAGGTCTGGTCTGAGGCAGGGCAGACAGGTGTGTTAGGCTTGCCAGGTCTGGTCTGAGGCAGGGCAGACAGGTGTGTTAAGCTAGCCAGGTCTGGTCTGAGGCAGGGCAGGGCAGACAGGTATTTTAGGCTGTAGAGTGAGTACACGGCCACAACCCTAAAAAATAAAATGTGATAACTTTTTCAAATCCAATGTATTTTCAAAACCAACGCTGATTCAACCAGTGTGTGGCCAATGGGAGGGAGGCTACTGCAGAAACAATGTTGATTCAACCAGTGTGTGGCCAATGGGAGGGAGGCTACTGCAGAAACAATGTTGATTCAACCAGTTTGTGGCCAATGGGAGGGAGGCTACTGCAGAAACAATGTTGATTCAACCAGTGTGTGGCCAATGGGAGGGAGGCTACTGCAGAAACAATGTTGATTCAACCAGTGTGTGGCCAATGGGAGGGAGGCTACTGCAGAAACAATGTTGATTCAACCAGTTTGTGGCCAATGGGAGGGAGGCTACTGCAGAAACAATGTTGATTCAACCAGTGTGTGGCCAATGGGAGGGAGGCTACTGCAGAAACAATGTTGATTCAACCAGTTTGTGGCCAATGGGAGGGAGGCTACTGCAGAAACAATGTTGATTCAACCAGTTTGTGGCCAATGGGAGGGAGGCTACTGCAGAAACAATGTTGATTCAACCAGTGTGTGGCCAATGGGAGGGAGGCTACTGCAGAAACAATGTGAATACCATCAACCAATGGGCCCAGGTCACTACTTCTCTGGTCGAAAGTAGTGCACTATATAGGGAATAGGGTTCTATAGGGCTCTGGTCTAAAGTAGTGCACTATATAGGGAATAGGGTTCTATAGGGCTCTGGTCTAAAGTAGTGCACTATATAGAGAATAGGGTTCCATAGGGCTCTGGTCTAAAGTAGTGCACTATATAGGGAATAGGGTTCTATAGGGCTCTGGTCTAAAGTAGTGCACTATATAGGGAATAGGGTTCTATAGGGCTCTGGTCTAAAGTAGTGCACTATATATGGAATAGGGTTCTATAGGGCTCTGGTCTAAAGTAGTGCACTATATAGGGAATAGGGTTCTATAGGGCTCTGGTCTAAAGTAGTGCACTATATAGGGAATAGAGTGCAATTTGTGTCTCGTCCAATATATTGTTATCTGCAGTAAAGGTCAGCTGTGACCTAGTGTTCCTGCTCTGGAGAAGACATGCTGCCTGGGTGAATAAGCTCTTTGTTCCCAGTTACATGGCCGGCAGCCATCTTAGTTCCCCTCAGTGTTGGTTTAACACATCATATGACCTTCATGTGTTCTGTGTGCTCTGGGGCTGTAAACACCAGATTGGGAGTTTTTAACTGCAGGTGCAGGCGAGTGATTGCAAGGCGATGAAATCTGCCACTTTCTTTGTCTTGAATGTCCCAAGTCCAAAAATGGGTGTTATATAATAACAAACTAGAGCTGGAGTTGATTTTACTTTTTTAGATGGAATTGATTGCATTGATTTGTGCTGCTTTGTCCTTGATGGTAATAGTATCTGTTTTATCAGTAACTTTCACTTTAGAACCTCCGAGTCCATTAGTGTCTGTTGTTATTCAGTAAACACAGTGTACATTAGTGTCTGTTGTTATTCCATAAACACCAAGTCCATTCGTGTCTGTTGTTATTCCATAAACACCAAGTCCATTAGTGTCTGTTATTCCATAAACACCAAGTCCATTGGTGTCTGTTGTTATTCAGTAAACACCAAGTCCATTAGTGTCTGTTGTTATTCAGTAAACACCAAGTCCATTAGTGTCTGTTGTTATTCAGTAAACACCAAGTCCATTAGTGTATGTTGTTATTCCATAAACACCAAGTCCATTCGTGTCTGTTGTTATTCCATAAACACCAAGTCCATTAGTGTATGTTGTTATTCAGTAAACACCAAGTCCATTAGTGTCTGTTGTTATTCCATAAACACCAAGTCCATTAGTGTCTGTTGTTATTCCATAAACACCAAGTCCATTAGTGTCTGTTGTTATTCCATAAACACCAAGTCCATTAGTGTCTGTTGTTATTCAGTAAACACCAAGTACATTAGTGTCTGTTGTTATTCAGTAAACACCAAGTACATTAGTGTCTGTTGTTATTCAGTAAACACCAAGTCCATTAGTGTATGTTGTTATTCCATAAACACCAAGTCCATTCGTGTCTGTTGTTATTCCATAAACACCAAGTCCATTAGTGTCTGTTGTTATTCAGTAAACACCAAGTCCATTAGTGTCTGTTGTTATTCCATAAACACCAAGTCCATTAGTGTATGTTGTTATTCCATAAACACCAAGTCCATTCGTGTCTGTTGTTATTCAGTAAACACCACGATCATTAGTGTCTGTTGTTATTCCATAAACACCAAGTCCATTAGTGTCTGTTGTTATTCTGTAAACACCACGGCCATTAGTGTCTGTTGTTATTCAGTAAACACTAGCAATAGCATTGCATTGATTATTAGTCACTTGTTTACAGTCCACCATTGCATTGATTATTAGTCACTTGTTTACAGTCCACCATTTCTTTGTCCAGCTGATATTTGTTCATTTATCTTCAGGACATCCACTGATGTAATCTCTGCCCAGTATTTATTTTTTAAAGCCATCATTAGACTCTGTCTTTCTATTCCCTCGTAAACCTGTATGTATGTAGCAGCTTGTCAGGCCACTCGGGGTTAGCTGAGACTTCACGGAAAGGGTTCTGACATTTACTGACAAGAGTTACTGACAAGAGTTACTGACAAGACTTACTGTTATTGACAAGAGTTGCTGACAAGAGTTGCTGACAAGAGCTACTGACAAGAGCTACTGACAAGAGCTACTGACATCAGTCACTGGCTTCATCAATAAAAGCATCGTTGACGTCATACCCACAGTAACTGTACGTACATACCCCAACCAGAAACCATGGATAACAGGCAACATCCGTACTGAGCTAAAGGGTAGAGCTGGCGCCTTCAAGGAAGGGGACTTATAAGAAATCCTGCTACGTCCTCAGACAAACCATCAAACAGGCAAAGCACCAATACAGGACTAAGATTGAATCGTACTACAATGGCTCTGACACTCTTTGGATGTGGCAGGGCCTGCAAACTATTACAGACTACAAAGGGAGGCCCAGCCGCTAGCTGCCCAATGATGTGAGCCTACCAGACGAGCTAAATCACTTCTCTGCTCGCTTCGAGGCAAGCAATACTGATGCATGCATGAGACTATCAGTTGTTCTGGATGACTGTGTGATCACGCTCTCTGTAGCCGATGTGAACAAGACCTTTAAACAGGTCAGCATTCACAAGGCCGCTGGGCCAGACGGATTACCAGGACGGTTGCTCCGGGCATGTGCTGACCAACTGGATGGTGTCTTCACTGACATTTTTAATATGTCCCTGATTGAGTCTGTAATACCAACATGTTTCAAGCAGACCACCATAGTCCCTGTGCCCTAGAACACTAAGGTAACCTGCCTTCACGTCCGTAGCCACGAAGTGCTTTGAAAGGCTGGACACGTCTCACATCAACACCATTATCCCAGAAACCCTAGACCCACTCTAATTTGCATGCCGCTCCAAACAGATCCACAGATGATGCAATCTCTACTCCACACTGCCCTTTCCCACCTGGACAAAAGGAACACCTATGTGAGAATGACGAGACAGCCTATAGGGAGGAGGTCAGAGACCTGGCCGGAAGGTGCCATAATAACATCCTGTCCCTCAACGTAATCAAGACAAAGGAGATGATTGTGGACTGCACTCTTTATCTCAGCCAATCATGGTTAGTGGGAATGTTGCTCACTTTTTCTGTGGCTAAACCAACTAGGCTCGTAATTCAACTATTTTATTCGTATTTACAGATGACATACAAGTTTGATATTAAGGCGCATGAAATTTGACATGTTCGTGAAGGCATTTCTGCCAAAAAATGCATTTTGAAAATAAAAATCTATATGTTCTAAAGGCTGTGAAGTCCTGAATTGAGTCACAATATATACCGTGTGATATACCGAAGCACCTGAGTGAGCTGAGTGCGTAATTACGCAGGTACTTTCCCGAAACAGAGAACACAAACAACTGGATTCGTTATCCCTTTCATGCCCTGTCTCCAGTCCACTTACCGATATCTGGACCAGAGAGCCTCATCGAAATTGCAACAAGCAGTTCTGTGAAAATTGTATTTAATCAGAAGCCACTGCCAGATTTCTAGATAGGGCTGCGCTCAGAGTTTCTTGCCTTGGAAAATCGCGCTGTTAAAACACTGATGCCCTTTGCAACCACATACCTATGTGAGAATGGATTCTCGGCCCTCGCTAGCATGAAAACTAAATACAGGCACAGACGGTGTGTGGAAAATGATTTAAAACTGAGTCTCTCCAATACAACCCAACATTGCAGACTTTTCAAGCAATCCCTTAACCTGTGTTAATTCACTTATTCACAATTGTTGATGAACAAATAAGGTTTTATATGTAAGATGGTTAAATAAAGAACCAAATTCTTGATTATTATTATATGATTATTTGTGCCCTGGTCCTATAAGAGCTCTATCACTTCCCACGAGCCGGGCCGTGACAAAAACTCACACTCATTCTTATGTTTAATAAATGTATTGTATAGTGTGTGTGTGTGGCAGGCTTACAATGAAGGCAAAAAACAACATTTGAGAGTGCGCTGACCCTGGTGCTAGAGGGGGTACGCAGCTGGAGGTTGAATGTTTGAAGGGGAACGGGACTATAAACAGTTTGGGAACCACTGCTCTAGAGCACACAATAAACTATACATACCTCAGCCTAAACATCAGCGGCACAGGTAACTTCCACAAAGCTGCGAACGATCTGAGAGACAAGGCAAGAAGGGCCTTCTACGCCATCAAAAGGAACATAAAATTAGACATACCAACTAATACATGCAGAGCAGAATTAGGCCGATCCCCACTAACTATCAAAATCGAGGAAAGAGCCGTTAAATTCTACAACCACCTAAAAGGAAGCTATTCGCAAACCTTCCATAACAAATCCATCGCCTGCAGAGAGATGAACCTGGAGAAGATCCCAGAGGCAGGCTGGTCCTGGGGCTCTGTTCACAAACACAAACAGAACCCACAGAGCCTCAGGACAGCAACAGCTTTAGACCCAACCAAATCATGAGAAAACAAAAAGATAATTACTTGACACATTGGAAAGAATTAACAAAGGAAAAACAAGCAAACTAGAATGCTACTTGGCTCTACACAGAGAGTACACAGCGGCCACTGTCACTGACCCCAAATGAAAAACAATCTGTGATTATGTACAGACTCAGTGAGCATAGTCCTGCTATTGAGAAAGGCCACCGTAGGAAGACTTGGCTCTCAAGAGAAGACAGGCTATGTTGCACACTGCCCACAAAATGAGGTGGACACTGAGCTGCACTTCCTAACCTCCTGGCAAATGTATGACCATATTAGAGACACATATTTCCCTCAGATTACACAGACACACAAATAATTAGAAAACCAGTTTGATAAACTCCCATATCTACTGGGTGACATACCACAGTGTGACATCACAGTAACACAGATTTGTACAGATACAATTGTTTCCAATAATTTACTTAACACAGGCAACACGTTTATAGCTATTGACCAGTGAATGCAGATTTTTTTTTACACTTAGGTAGTGGAATAACCTTTGACTCTTTCCAGGCTTCTGGGCACACCCCATCAAGCACTTATAAAAAATATGAGAGATTGGGGTAGATATTTGATTAGCTGTAACTCTAAACAATTTGGTGTCTAGATTATCTGTACCAGGTGACTTGTCATCCGAAAGAGACAACAGCGTCCTTTCTACCTCTGCCCTTTCTACTTGATGAAAAACAAACCTGCATTGCCTCTCCTCCATGATACAATCTTTTATAAGGGTACATTTCATGGAGCCATCAGTTGGAATCATATCATTCCTCAACTTGTCCACTTTGCCTGTAAAATATGAATTAAAGTAGTTTGCGATGTCGTGTGGTTTTGTAATAAATATACCCTCTGATTCAACAAAAGAGGTGGACATGTTTGAATTCCTACCCATAATAGTGTTCAATGTTCTCCAGTTTTTTCCCATCATCCTTCACTTCCATCAGTTTTGTGCTGATCGAATCCCTCCTTCTTTCTTTAGTTTGGTCACAATATTTCTTCATTTACAATTCATTTTATTTATTTTTATTTTACCTTTATTTAACCAGGTAGGCAAGTTGAGAACAAGTTCTCATTTACAATTGCGACCTGGCCAAGATAAAGCAAAGCAGTTCGACAGATACTCCATGTGTAACTCTGTGTCGTTGTAAAACAAACATACAGTCAATAATACAGTATAAACAAGTCTATATACAATGTGAGCAAATGAGGTGAGAAGGGAGGTAAAGGCAAAAAAAGGCCATGTGGCAAAGTAAATACAATATAGCAAGTAAAACACTGGAATGGTAGTTTTGCAATGGAAGAATGTGCAAAGTAGAAATAAAAATAATGGGGTGCAAAGGAGCAAAATAAATAAAAATTAAATACAGTTGGGAAAGTGAGGGAGATAAGTGTTTCCAGTTTCAGAGATTTTTGTAGTTCGTTCCAATCATTGGCAGCAGAGAACTGGAAGGAGAGGCGGCCAAAGAAAGAATTGGTTTTGGGGGTGACTAGAGAGATATACCTGCTGGAGCGTGTGCTACAGGTGGGAGATGCTATGGTGACCAGCGAGCTGAGATAAGGGGGGACTTTACCTAGCAGGGTCTTGTAGATGACATGGAGCCAGTGGGTTTGGCGACGAGTATGAAGCGAGGGCCAGCCAACGAGAGCGGACAGGTCGCAATGGTGGGTAGTATATGGGGCTTTGGTGACAAAACGGATTGCACAGTGATAGACTGCATCCAATTTGTTGAGTAGGGTATTGGAGGCTATTTTGTAAATGACATCGCCAAAGTCGAGGATTGGTAGGATGGTCAGTTTTACAAGGGTATGTTTGGCAGCATGAGTGAAGGATGCTTTGTTGCGAAATAGGAAGCCAATTCTAGATTTAACTTTGGGTTGGAGATGTTTGATATGGGTCTGGAAGGAGAGTTTGCACTCTAACCAGACACCTAAGTATTTGTAGTTGTCCACGTATTCTAAGTCAGAGCCATCCAGAGTAGTGATGTTGGACAGGCGGGTAGGTGCAGGTAGTGATCGGTTGAAGAGCATGCATTTAGTTTTACTTGTATTTAAGAGCAATTGGAGGCCACGGAAGGAGAGTTGTATGGCATTGAAGCTTGCCTGGAGGGTTGTTAACACAGTGTCCAAAGAAGGGCCGGAAGTATACAGAATGGTGTCGTCTGCTTAGAGGTGAATCAGGGACTCACCAGCAGCAAGAGCGACCTCATTGATGTATACAGAGAAGAGAGTCGGTCCAAGAATTTAACCCTGTGGCACCCCCATAGAGACTGCCAGAGGTCCGGACAGCAGACCCCCCCCAATTTGACACACTGAACTCTATCAGAGAAGTAGTTGGTGAACCAGGCGAGGCAATCATTTGAGAAACCAAGGCTGTCGAGTCTGCCGATGAGGATGTGGTGATTGACAGAGTCGAAAGCCTTGGCCAGATCAATGAATACGGCTGCACAGTAATGTTTCTTATCGATGGCAGTTAAGATATCGTTTAGGACCTTGAGCGTGGCTGAGGTGCACCCATGACCAGCTCTGAAACCAGATTGCATAGCAGAGAAGGTATGGTGAGATTCGAAATGGTCGGTAATCTGTTTGTTGACTTGGCTTTCGAAGACCTTAGAAAGACACGGTAGGATAGATATAGGTCTGTAGCAGTTTGGGTCAAGAGTGTCCCCCCCTTTGAAGAGGGGGATGACCGCAGCTGCTTTCCAATCTTTGGGAATCTCAGACGACACGAAAGAGAGGTTGAACAGGCTAGTAATAGGGGTGGCAACAATTTCGGCAGATAATTTTAGAAAGAAAGGGTCCAGATTGTCTAGCCCGGCTGATTTGTAGGGGTCCAGATTTTGCAGCTCTTTCAGAACATCAGCTGAATGGATTTGGGAGAAGGAGAAATGGGGAAGGCTTGGGCGAGTTGCTGTTGGGGGTGCAGTGCTGTTGTCCGGGGTAGGAGTAGCCAGTTGGAAAGCATGGCCAGCCGTAGAAAAATGCTTATTGAAATTCTCAATTATGGTGGATTTATCAGTGGTGACAGTGTTTCCTATCTTCAGTGCAGTGGGTAGCTGGGAGGAGTCTCCATGGACTTTACAGTGTCCCAGAACTTTTTTGAGTTAGTGTTGCAGGAAGCAAATTTCTGCTTGAAAAAGCTAGCCTTGGCTTTTCTAACTGCCTGTGTATAATGGTTTCTAGCTTCCCTGAACAGCTGCATATCACGGGGGCTGTTCGATGCTAATGCAGAACGCCATAGGATGTTTTTGTGTTGGTTAAGGGCAGTCAGGTCTGGGGAGAACCAAGGGCTATATCTGTTCCTGGTTCTAAATTTCTTGAATGGGGCATGTTTATTTAAGATGGTTAGGAAGGCATTTAAAAAAAATATCCAGGCATCCTCTACTGACGGGATGAGATCAATATCCTTCCAGGATACCCCGGCCAGGTCGATTAGAAAGGCCTGCTCGCAGAAGTGTTTCAGGGAGCGTTTTACAGTGAATAGTGGAGGTCGTTTGACCGCTGACCCATTACGGATGCAGGCAATGAGGCAGTGATCGTTGAGATCTTGGTTGAAGACAGCAGAGGTGTATTTAGTATTTAAGGCTTTCTATGAGGGTGCCCGTGTTTAAGGCTTTCACCTACCTGGTAGGTGCATTGATAATTTGTGTGAGATTGAGGGCATCAAGTTTAGATTGTAGGATGGCTGGGGTGTTAAGCATGTTCCAGTTTAGGTCGCCTAGCAGCACGAACTCTGAAGATAGATGGGGGGCAATCAGTTCACATATGGTGTCCAGAGCACAGCTGGGGGCAGAGGGTGGTCTATAGCAGGCGGCAACGGTGAGAGACTTGTTTTTAGAGAGGTGGATTTTTAAAATTAGAAGTTCAAATTGTTTGGGTACAGACCTGGATAGTAGGACAGAACTCTGCAGGCTATCTTTGCAGTAGATTGCAACACCGCCCCCTTTGGCAGTTCTATCTTGTCTGAAAATGTTGTAGTTTGGAATTAAAATTTCTGAATTTTTGGTGGTCTTCCTAAGCCAGGATTCAGACACAGCTAGAACATCCGGGTTGGCAGAGTGTGCTAAAGCAGTGAATAGAACAAACTTAGGGAGGAGGCTTCTAATGTTAACATGCATGAAACCAAGGCTATTACGGTTACAGAAGTCGTCAAAAGAGAGCGCCTGGGGAATAGGAGTGGAGCTAGGCACTGCAGGGCCTGGATTCACCTCTACATCGCCAGAGGAACATAGGAGGAGTAGAATAAGGGTACGGCTAAAAGCTATGAGAATTGGTCGTCTAGAACGTCTGGAACGTAGACTAAAAGGAGGTTTCTGGGGGCGATAATATAGCATCAAGGTATAATGTACAGACAAAGGTATGGTAGGATGTGAATACGGTGGAGGTAAACCTAGGTATTGAGTGATGAAGAGAGAGATATTGTCTCTAGAAACATCATTGAAACCAGGAGATGTCATTGCATGTGTGGGTGGTGGAACTAATAGGTTGGATAAGGTATAGTGAGCAGGACTAGAGGCTCTACAGTGAAATAAGCCAATAAACACTAACCAGAACAGCAATGGACAAGACATATTGACATTAAGGAGAGGCATGCTTAGTCGAGTGATCAAAAAGGTCCAGTGAGTGGAGAGGTTGGTTGGGGGTCACGGTGATTTAGACAGCTAGCCAGGCCATCGGTAGCAAGCTAGCATAGGATGGAGGTCTGTTGTTAGCCACCTCTTGCGTTCCGTCAGTAGATTAGTGGGGTTCCGTGTGGTAGAGGGGATTAATCCAAATCACACAACAACAACAAAAATAAAAACAATAGATATAGTTATAGAGGCCCAAGAAGAAAACATAATAATAATAAAAATAAATAAATTGTCCAATTGTCTATTCAGATAGCAGCCGGTAAGACAGCTAACGTTTAGCAGGCCGCAGATGGGCGTTCAGGTAACGTCGCGACGGAGGAGCCAGCCAGATCTCCTTCGGGTAGATAACGTCAGCAGTCCAGTTGTGAAGGCCCGGTGGGGCTCCGCGTAGGCACTAAAACGGGTCCGGATAGGTGACTGCAGCCCAGGAGTGATTGATGGAACTCAGGAGTGATTGACGGAGCTGGCTAGCTCCGAAATAATTGATGTTTGCTCCGGAATCGACGAAGGCCGATAGTCACACGGATAGCAGCTAGCTAGCTGTGAGATCCGGGTATGAATGTCCAGAGAGCAGTCGAAATCCAGGGACATGGAGAGAAAAATTGGTCCGGTATGTTCCGTTCCAAGCCGCGCTGCGCCGTACAGAACTGGCGATAGATTTTCGAGCTAAAGGATAGCTGATGACCACAAACCGTGGTTAGCTGAATACTAACGATTTGCCAGTAAAGGAGCTAACTGGCTTCTGAACTAGCTTCTGATTAGCTTCTGGATTAGCTTCTGGCTAGCTTCTTGGAGTTTCTGGCTAGCTTCTTGGAGGATTACAGATTTGAGGTAAATAATACTTTTTTATAAATATAAATTGGTGAGGCGGGTTGCAGGAGAGTGTTTTGAAGATGAGTTGATGGAAAATAAAAATAAAATGTATGTGAAAAAAGTTGTAAATATATATATATATATACAGGACACGACAAGACGAGGACAAAAGACGTCTGAACTGCTATGCCACCTTGGTGCACCGGTACAATAGCTTTTCTTATCAAACACAGTGCCAGATTTATCTGCTACTTTTTTGGCATCATGACATTGAATCCTTACATTTCTCAGCTCGTCATCGATCCATGGGGGCACCATTTAACCTCACCGTGCATTTTCTTAAAGCTTATAGCTTATCAGCTATACTCATAAATCATTTCTTAAAGGGGCGTGTTTATTAGCTATACTCATAAATCATTTCTTAAAGGGGCGTGCTTATCAGCTATACTCATAAATCATTTCATAAACAAACTTAATGACATTTCAGGATTATCCTCACTACACACTTCTAACCATTGGCCCATTCTAAATCTCATCCACAACGAGTCCTGATTGAACCCTCTATAGGACCTGTGGTAGATTACCTTAGGGCCTCTGATATTGTAGTGTTCCTAGTGAGTGAGTCCTGATTGAACCCTCTATAGGACCTGTGGTAGATTACCTTAGGGCCAGCCTCTGATATTTTAGTTTTCCTAGTGAGTGAGTCCTGATTGAACCCTCTGTAGGACCTGTGGTAGATTACCTTAGGGCCTCTGGTATTGTAGTGTTCCTAGTGAGTGAGTCCTGATTGAACCCTCTATAGGACCTGTGGTAGATTACCTTAGGGCCAGGTATTGTCGTGTTCCTAGTGAGTGAGTCCTGTGGTAGATTACCTTAGGGCCTCTGGTATTGTAGTGTTCCTAGTGAGCGAGTCCTGACTGAACCCTCTATAGGACCTGTGGTAGATTACCTTAGGGCCTTTGGTATTGTAGTGTTCCTAGTGAGTGAGTCCTGATTGAACCCTCTATAGGACCTGTGGTAGATTACCTTAGGGCCTTTGGTATTGTAGTGTTCCTAGTGAGCGAGTCCTGATTGAACCCTCTATAGGACCTGTGGTAGATTACCTTAGGGCCAGCCTCTGGTATTGTAGTTTTCCTAGTGAGCGAGTCCTGATTGAACCCTCTATAGGACCTGTGGTAGATTACCTTAGGGCCTCTGGTATTGTAGTGTTCCTAGTGAGTGAGTCCTGATTGAACCCTCTATAGGACCTGTGGTAGATTACCTTAGGGCCTCTGGTATTGTAGTGTTCCTAGTGAGTGAGTCCTGATTGAACCCTCTATAGGACCTGTGGTAGATTACCTTAGGGCCAGCCTCTGGTATTGTAGTTTTCCTAGTGAGCGAGTCCTGATTGAACCCTGCACTAGACAGCATATTTCATGAATTATGTTCCTTTAAACTTCATATATTCAAGTGATTAACAGACCTTTCTTTGGTAGATTTACAGTGTACTTCCAAACATGAATCAGCAGTTGGAATCTGAGAGAGAGATAGTCAGTCTCTCTCTCTGTGTGTGTGTGTGTGTGTGTGTGGGTGGGTGGGTGGAGGGGGTGGAATTGCTTGTGTCTGTCTCTCCTAGAGAGTGAGAGAGAGAGAGAGTCAGTCAGTCGTCACTTTTGGAGGAGAATGTGGGCTTTTGGCACCAGAGGGTATTGGAAAGACGTTGACTGATTTTGAAGCAAATCCAAGCAGAGCTGTAGTTTGTGGGCAGAGCTCTCCGCTCCTGAGAGAGAACTCCTTTCAGCGTGCAGTAACACAGTAACATTGCTGCTTAGTGTTTTAACGCAGCTGATCTGTTACTTAGAAATACATGGGAACAAAAGAGAGTTAGGCTTTTCAACATTCCTTCCTGAAGTCGTTGCCTACCCCCCCCCACCTCCCCCATGTAGCTTTGACCTCCCCCAACCTTCCCCTTATGCCACCCCCCCCCTCTCCCTCCCTCACATCTGCTACTGTTTCCTCCCTCTGTGGTGATAAGAGAATATTTTTAGCAGTATGTTTGTGTCCAGTTGGTAATACTCTGTACTGTGTGTTGGAGTTAACACTATACGACTTTATTGTGTGGTGTCAATCAATCAAATGTATTTATATAGCCCTTCGTACATCAGCTGATGTCACAAAGTGCTGTAGAGAAACCCAGCCTAAAACCCCAAACAGCAAACAATGCAGGTGTAGAAGCACGGTGGCTAGGAAAAACTCCCTAGAAAGGCCAAAACCTAGGAAGAAACCTAGAGAGGAACCAGGCTATGTGGGGTGGCCAGTCCTCTTCTGGCTGTGCCGGGTGGAGATTATAACAGAACATGGCCAAGATGTTCAAATGTTCATAGATGACCAGCAGGGTCAAATAATAATAATCACAGTGGATGTCGAGGGTGCAACAGGTCAGCACCTCAGGAGCAAATGTCAGTTGGCTTTTCATAGCCGATCATTAAGAGTATCTCTACCGCTCCTGCTGTCTCTAGAGAGTTGAAAACAGCAGGTCTGGGACAGGTAGCACGTCCGGTGAACAGGTCAGTGTTCCATAGCCGCAGACAGAACAGAATACTACTGTACTGGGTGGTGTCAACACTGTAGTGGGTGGTGTCAACACTGTAGTGGGTGGTGTCAACACTGTAGTGGGTGGTGTCAACACTGTAGTGGGTGGTGTCAACACTATACTACTATACTGGGTGGTGTCAACACTGTAGTGGGTTGTGTCAACACTATACTACTGTACTGGGTGGTGTCAACACTATACTACTGTACTGGGTGGTGTCAACATTGTACTGGGTGGTGTCAACACTATACTGCTGTACTGTGTGGTTTCAACACTATACTACTATACTGTGTGGTGTCAACACTGTACTGGGTGGTGTCAACATTATACTACTGTACTGTGTGGTGTCTACACTGTACTGGGTGGTGTCAACACTGTACTGGGTGGTGTCAACACTATACAACTGTACTGGGTGGTGTCAACACTGTACTGTGTGGTGTCAACACTGTACTGTGTGGTGTCAACACTGTACTGTGTGGTGTCAACACTGTACTACTGTACTGTACTGTGTGTTGTCAACACTATACTACTGTACTGTGTGTTGTCAACACTGTACTACTGTACTGGGTGGTGTCAACACTGTACTGGGTGGTGTCAACACTGTACTACTGTACTGGGTGGTGTCAACACTATACACACTGTACTGTACTGGGTGGTGTCAACACTATACTGTGTGGTGTCAACACTATACTACTGTACTGGGTGGTGTCAACACTATACTACTGTACTGTACTGGGTGGTGTCAACACTATACTACTGTACTGGGTGGTATCAACACTGTACTGTGTGGTGTCAACACTATACACACTGTACTGTGTGGTGTCAACACTGTACTACTGTACTGTACTGTGTGGTGTCAACACTGTACTGTGTGGTGTCAACACTGTACTGTGTGGTGTCAACACTGTACTACTGTACTGTACTGTGTGTTGTCAACACTATACTACTGTACTGTGTGTTGTCAACACTGTACTACTGTACTGGGTGGTGTCAACACTGTACTGGGTGGTGTCAACACTGTACTACTGTACTGGGTGGTGTCAACACTATACTACTGTACTGTACTGGGTGGTGTCAACAATATACTGTGTGGTGTCAACACTATACTACTGTACTGTACTGGGTGGTGTCAACACTGTACTACTGTACTGTACGGGGTGGTGTCAACACTGTACTGTGTGGTGTCAACACTATACTACTGTACTGGGTGGTGTCAACACTGTACTGGGTGGTGTCAACACTATACTACTGTACTGTACTGTGTGGTGTCAACACTGTACTGTGTGGTGTCAACACTATACACACTGTACTGTACTGGGTGGTGTCAACACTGTACTGTGTGGTGTCAACACTATACACACTGTACTGTACTGGGTGGTGTCAACACTGTACTGTGTGGTGTCAACACTATACACACTGTACTGTACTGGGTGGTGTCAACACTGTACTGTGTGGTGTCAACACTATACTACTGTACTGTGTGGTGTCAACACTGTACTACTGTACTGTGTGGTGTCAACACTTGGGGCGGCAGGGTAGCCTAGTGGTTAGAGCATTGGACTAGTAACCGAAAGGTTGCAAGTTCGAATCCCTGAGCTGACAAGGTACAAATCTGTCGTTCTGCCCCTGAACAGGCAGTTAACCCACTGTTCCTAGGCCATCATTGAAAATAACAATTTGTTCTTAACTGACTTGCCTGGTTAAATAAAGGTACAAAAAAACCACTATACACACTGTACTGTGTGGTGTCAACACTGTGTGGTGTCAACACTATACTACTGTACTGGATGGTGTCAACACTACAGGAAACAGAGACATGGAAAGTCAGTCTTCCTCTTCCTGTCCTTTAGCCTGACAGTTCATTCTGGTGGTTCTGGAAACACTATGTTTATAGCTACCTCTCCCTGATGGCAGATAGCCAATACCTCAGGTATATCTTTATATGGAGTACTAGTTATCCAGCCTGTTTTAAGACTCAGGGCTCTATTCAATCTGAATGGCTGAAGTGATAGAGATTGCCCGTTATTCATTTAAAGGTAATTTCCAATTGAGCTGACATATGTAGCGTTTACCGTGAATGCAGTCTCTGCTAACATTACCTTTAAATTTCAATCACGCTGTAACTCTGAACTTCTGCTATACGGGTTGAATAGAGCCCTGAGTGGAGACCAGGGTGTGTATATATAAGGCGTCTCAAAGTAGGACTGCTGATTTAGGATCATTATGATCCAAAAGACATATTTTAACAGATTATTTTATTTGAACCTTTTTTAACTAGATTCTTATTTACAATGACGGCCTACCAAAAGGCCTCTTACGGGGACGGGGGCTAGGATTTAAAAATACAAAATATATATAGGACAAAACACACATCACGACAAGAGAGACACCACAACACTACATAAAGAGAGACACCACAACACTACATAAAGAGAGACACCACAACACTACATAAAGAGAGACACCACAACACTACATAAAGAGAGACACCACAACACTACATAAAGAGAGACACCACAACACTACATAAAGAGAGACACCACAACACTACATAAAGAGAGACACCACAACACTACATAAAGAGAGACACCACAACACTACATAAAGAGAGACACCACAACACTACATAAAGAGAGAGACACTACATAAAGAGAGACACCACAACACTACATAAAGAGAGAGACACTACATAAAGAGAGACAACACTACACTACATAAAGAGAGACACCACAACACTACATAAAGAGAGACACCACAACACTACATAAAGAGAGACACCACAACACTACATAAAGAGAGACACCACATCACTACATAGAGAGACACCACAACACTACATAAAGAGAGAGACACTACATAAAGAGAGACACCACAACACTACATAAAGAGAGAGACACTACATAAAGAGAGACAACACTACACTACATAAAGAGAGACACCACAACACTACATAAAGAGAGACACCACAACACTACATAAAGAGAGACACCACAACACTACATAAAGAGAGACACCACAACACTACATAAAGAGAGACACCACAACACTACATAAAGAGAGAGACACTACATAAAGAGAGACACCACAACACTACATAAAGAGAGAGACACTACATAAAGAGAGACAACACTACACTACATAAAGAGAGACACCACAACACTACATAAAGAGAGACACCACAACACTACATAAAGAGAGACACCACAACACTACATAAAGAGAGACACCACAACACTACATAAAGAGAGACACCACAACACTACATAAAGAGAGACACCACAACACTACATAAAGAGAGACACCACAACACTACATAAAGAGAGACACCACAACACTACATAAAGAGAGACAACACAACACTACATAAAGAGAGACACCACAACACTACATAAAGAGAGACAACACAACACTACATAAAGAGAGAGACACTACATAAAGAGAGACAACACAACACTACATAAAGAGAGACACCACAACACTACATAAAGAGAGACACCACAACACTACATAAAGAGAGACACCACAACACTACATAGAGAGATACCACAACACTACATAAAGAGAGACACCACATCACTACATAAAGAGAGACACCACAACACTACATAAAGAGAGACAACACAACACTACATAAAGATAGACACCACAACACTACATAAAGAGAGACACCACAACACTACATAGAGAGATACCACAACACTACATAAAGAGAGACACCACATCACTACATAAAGAGAGACACCACAACACTACATAAAGAGAGACAACACAACACTACATAAAGAGAGAGACACTACATAAAGAGAGACAACACAACACTACATAAAGAGAGACAACACAACACTACATAAAGAGAGACAACACAACACTACATAAAGAGAGACACCACAACACTACATAAAGAGAGACACCACAACACTACATAAAGAGAGACACCACAACACTACATAGAGAGATACCACAACACTACATAAAGAGAGACACCACATCACTACATAAAGAGAGACACCACAACACTACATAAAGAGAGAGACACTACATAAAGAGAGACAACACAACACTACATAAAGATAGACACCACAACACTACATAAAGAGAGAGACACTACATAAAGAGAGACACCACAACACTACATAAAGAGAGACACCACAACACTACATAAAGAGAGACAACACAACACTACATAAAGAGAGACACCACAACACTACATAAAGAGAGAGACACTACATAAAGAGAGACACCACAACACTACATAAAGAGAGACAACACAACACTACATAAAGAGAGACACCACAACACTACATAAAGAGAGACACCACAACACTACATAAAGAGAGACCTAGCTGACAACATAGCAAGGCAGCAGCACATGACAACACAGCATGGTAGCAACACATCATGGTAGAAACACAACATGACAACAACATGGTAGCAACACATCATGGTAACAACACATGACAACACTGCATGGTAGCAACACAACATGGTGCACACATTATTGGGCACAGACAACAGCACAAAGGGCAAGAAGGTAGAGACAACAATACATCACACAAAGCAGTCACAACTGTCAGTAAGAGTTTCCATGACTGAGACTGTGAATGAAAAGATGGAGGGAAAACTGTCCAGTTTGAGTGTTTGTTGCAGCTCGTTCCAGTCGTTAGCTGCAGCGAACTGAAAAAACGAGCGACCCAGGGATGTGTGTGCTTTGGGGACCTTTAACAGAATGTGACTGGCAGAACGGGTGTTGTATGTGGAAGGCTGCAGTACATATCTCTCAGATAGGGGAGAGAGTGGCCTAAGAGGGTTTTATAAATATCACATTATTCATTATGATCTAATGAAACTGATCCTAGATCAGAACTCCTACTCTGAAACACTTAGTGAATATGTGCCCAGAGATATGAGTGGTGTTCGGAGAGTCTTGTTTATCTGCATCATGTATCCTGCGCTGCGGCTGCATGCAGTTGGGTTCAACTCATACTGTATACGCATCAGTGTGCCAAGAAGCTTTATAAAAAGCAACATGTGTTTTTTCAAGTGTTCTGCACTCTACTACAGTCCACCACTCTACAGAACACTAGGACGGCAGGTAGCCTAGCGGTTAAGAACATTGGCCCAGTAGCAGTGTATATTCCTCCGAAAGCGGATACCAAGACGGCCATCAAGGAACTTCACTGGACTTTATGTAAACTGGAAACCATATATCCTGAGGCTGCATTTATTGTAGCTGGGGATTTTAACAAAGATAATCTGAGAACAAGGCTACCTAAATTCTAGCAGCATATCGATTGCGGTACATGAGAGAGTAACACTTCTCGACCACTGCTACTCTAACTTCCACGATGTATACAAGGCCCTCCCCCGCTCCCCTTTTGGCAAATATGACCATGACTCCATCTTGTTGCTCCCCTCCTATAGGCAGAAACTAAAACAGGAAGCACCTGTGCTTAGGTGTATCCAATGCTGGTCTGACCAATCAGATTCCACGCTTCAAGATTGCTTCAATCACGTGGACTGGGATATGTTCCAGGTAACCTCAGATAACAACATTGACATATATACTGACTCGGCGAGGTTATAAGGAAGTGTATAGGAGATGTTGTACCGACTGTGACTATTAAAACCTTCCTTAACCAAAAACATTGGATTGATGGAAGCATTCGTGCAAAACTGAAAGCGCAAAACACCGCATTTAATCATGGCAAGGCGACTGGAAATGTGGCCGAATACAAACAGTATAGTTATTCCCTCTACAAGGCAATCAAACAAGCTAAGTGTCAGTATCGAGGCAAAGTGGATTCAACGGCTCAGACACAAGAGGTATGTGGCAGGGTCTACAAAACGAAAACGAAAAGGCCCGATGCGGACATCGACATCTTGCTTCCGGACAAATGTAACAACTTTTTCGCAAGCTTTGAGGACAATACAGTGCCACTGACAAGGCCCGCTACCAAAGCCTGTGTGCTCTCCTTCTCCGTGGCCGACGTGAGTAAGACATTTAAACATGTTAACCCTCGCAGGGCTGCCGGCCCAGATGGCATCCCTAGCCGCGTCCTCAGGGCATTCGCAGACCAGCTGGCTGGTTTGTTTACGGACATATTCAATCAATCCCTATCCCAGTCTGCTGTTCCCACATGCTTCAAGAGGACCATCATTGTTCCTGTTCCCAAGAAAGCAAAGATAACAGAGCTAAACGACTACCACCCCGTAGCACTCACTTCCGTCATCATGAAATGCTTTGAGAGACTAGTCAAGGACCATATCACCTCCACCTTACCTGACACCCTAGACCCACTTCAATTTGCTTACATTGACTACTGCTCAGCATTCAACACCATAATACCCTCCAAACTCATCATTAAGCTTGAGTCCCTGGGTCTTGACCCCACCCTGTGCAACTGGGTCCTGGACTTCCTGACGTGCCACTCTCAAAAGGTTGAGGATCAACTTCGCTGATCCTCAACACTGGGGCCCCACAAGGGTGCGTTCTCAGCCCCCTCCTGTACTCGCTGTTCATCCACCACTGCGTGGCCATGCACGCCTCCAACTCAATCATCAAGTTTGCAGGCGACAACAGTAGTAGGCTTGATTACCAACAATGACGAGACAGCCTACAGGTAGGAGGTGAGGGCTCTCAGAGTGTGGTGTCAGGACAAAAACCCCTTACTCAATGTCAGCAAAACAAAAGAGATGATTGTGGACTTCAGGAAACAGCAAAGGGAGCACCCCCCTATCCACATCGACGGGACAGCAGTGGAGAAGGTAGAAAGTTTTAAGTTCCTCGGTTTACATATCACCGGCAAACTGAAATGGTCCACCTATACAGACTGTGGTGAAGAAGGTGCAACAATGCCTCTTCAACCTCAGGAGGTGGAAGAAATTTGGCTTGTCACCAAAAACCCTCACAAACTTCTACAGATGCATAATCGAGAGCATCCTGTCAGGCTGTATCACCGCCTGGTACGGCAACTGCACCGCCCACAACCGCAAGGCTCTCGAGAGGGTAGTGAGGTCTGCACAACGCATCACCGGGGGCAAACTACCTGCCCTCCATGACACCTACACCACCCGATGTCACAGGAAGGCCATAAAGATCATCAAGGACAACAACCACCCGAGCCACTGCCTGTTCACCCCGCTATCATCCAGAAGGCGAGGTCAGTACAGGTGCATCAAAGCTGAGACCGAGAAACTGATCTCAATGCCATCAGACTGTTAAACAGCCATCACTAACACAGTGAGGCTGCTGCCTACATACAGACTTGAAATCATTGGCCACTTTAATGAATGGATCACTAGTCACTTTATTAATGCCACTTTAATAATGATGTTTACATATCTTACATTACTCATCTCATATGTATATACTGTATTCTATACCATCTATTGCATCTCAGCTGCTCCATCTCTGCTCATCTCATATGTATATACTGTATTTTATACTATCTATTGCATCTCAGCTGCTCCATCTCTGCTCATCTCATATGTATATACTGTATTCTATACCATCTATTGCATCTCAGCTGCTCCATCTCTGTATATACTGTATTCTATACCATCTATTGCATCTCAGCTGCTCCATCTCTGCTCATCTCATATGTATATACTGTATTTTATACTATCTATTGCATCTCAGCTGCTCCATCTCTGCTCATCTCATATGTATATACTGTATTCTATACCATCTATTGCATCTCAGCTGCTCCATCTCTGCTCATCTCATATGTATATACTGTATTCTATACCATCTATTGCATCTCAGCTGCTCCATCTCTGTATATACTGTATTCTATACCATCTATTGCATCTCAGCTGCTCCATCTCTGCTCATCTCATATGTATATACTGTATTTTATACTATCTATTGCATCTCAGCTGCTCCATCTCTGCTCATCTCATATGTATATACTGTATTTTATACTATCTATTGCATCTCAGCTGCTCCATCTCTGCTCATCTCATATGTATATACTGTATTCTATACTATCTATTGCATCTCAGCTGCTCCATCTCTGCTCATCTCATATGTATATACTGTATTCTATACTATCTATTGCATCTCAGCTGCTCCATCTCTGCTCATCTCATATGTATATACTGTATTCTATACCATCTATTGCATCTCAGCTGCTCCATCTCTGCTCATCTCATATGTATATACTGTATTCTATACCATCTATTGCATCTCAGCTGCTCCATCTCTGTATATACTGTATTCTATACCATCTACTGCATCTCAGCTGCTCCATCTCTGCTCATCTCATATGTATATACTGTATTCTATACCATCTATTGCATCTCAGCTGCTCCATCTCTGTATATACTGTATTCTATACCATCTATTGCATCTCAGCTGCTCCATCTCTGCTCATCTCATATGTATATACTGTATTCTATACCATCTACTGCATCTCAGCTGCTCCATCTCTGCTCATCTCATATGTATATACTGTATTTTATACCATCTATTGCATCTCAGCTGCTCCATCTCTGCTCATCTCATATGTATATACTGTATTCTATACCATCTACTGCATCTCAGCTGCTCCATCTCTGCTCATCCATATATGTTATATCTATATATTCTCATCCCATTCCTTTACTAGATTTTGTGTATTAGGTTTTGTTGTGGAATTTGTTAGATACTGCTGCACTGTCGGTACTAGAAGCATAAGCATTTCGCTACACTCGCAATAACATCTGCTAACCATGTGTATGTGACCAGTAAAAGTTGATTTGATTTGATAAGTGAGTCTGCTAAATGACTCACTACTATAAGTGGCTGTGGATAAGAGAGTCTGCTAAATGACTAACATGTCAATGTACCCTACAGTACTCTACTGCACACTTCTCTACAGTACACTAGAGTACACTCACTGAAAGAGCTACAAAGTCATATGAAAAGGGTAGAGATAGAGGGAGAGACACAGACAGACAGAGAAATAGAGAGAGGAGTCTGAGAGGGTAGCTAGCTGGCTGCAGTACACTACCCATGTCTGAGAGGGTAGCTAGCTAGGCTGCAGTACACTACCCATGTCTGAGAGGGTAGCTAGCTAGGCTGCAGTACACTACCCATGTCTGAGAGGGTAGCTAGCTGGCTGCAGGACACTACCCATGTCTGAGAGGGTAGCTAGCTAGGCTGCAGTACACTACCCATGTCTGAGAGGGTAGCTAGCTAGGCTGCAGTACACTACCTGGGATATAACCAGATTGTGAGATTAGAACATTGTGATGAGCCAGTAGAAATCCTGTATGTTCATCTGTCTGAAGAAGACTGATGGGTATTGGCTGATGACAACACCAGATCATTCTTTTGCCTGAGTGCCAATCCGTTTGAGCTATCATGCCAACTCATTGTCAATCATTGTCATGCCAAACATAGATGGACAATGAGCACAGACACATCTTGTCAAAAGTAGTGCACTATATAGGGAATAGGGTTCTATATGGTTCTGGTCTAAAGTAGTGCACTATATAGGGAATAGGGTTCTATATGGTTCTGATCTAAAGTAGTGCACTATATAGGGAATAGGGTACTACTTGAGATAAACCCTGACCTATGTCTCTCTATCAGTGTTTTCTCCTCCAGACCATCCCATAAACCTGCTCTGCCCAGGCAGGGAGGGAGGAGCAACCATCTGGGTTTTATTCTCATTGTTGGCTCTCTGTCAAGTCCTCTGAATAACCATCTGTCATGTTTTCCATGGCTTGATGTTGACTGAATAGGTCTGAACCGTTTGTCAGTAACTTTTGATTGTTTAGGGGCAGTTTCCCGGACACAGATTAAGTCTTGACTAAAAAACTCAATGGGGACTATCCATTTCCAGCAAACCGTCGCTACGCTAGGCTTGGTCTGTCAGTGATGATGGTGATAAAGATGGTGATGATTATTATGATGTGATGATTATCATGTGATGATGATTATGGTGATAGTGATGATTATGGTGATAGTGATGATTATGATGTGATGATTATGGTGATGATTATGGAGATAGTGATGATTATGGAGATAGTGATGATTATGGTGATGATTATGGAGATAGTGATGATTATGGTGATGATTATGGTGATAGTGATGATTACGGTGATGATTATGGAGATAGTGATGATTATGGTGATGCTTATGGTGATAGTGATGATTATGGTGATAGTGATGATTATGGTGATAGTGATGATTGTGATGTGGTGATGATGATTATGGTGATGATTATGGTGATAGTGATGATAGTGATGATTATGGTGATTGTGATGATGATTATGGTGATGATGATGATGGTGATAGTGATGATTATGGTGATAGTGTTGATTATGATGTAATGATGGTTATGGTGATGATGGTGGTGATAGTGATGATTATGGAGATAGTGATGATTATGGTGATGGTTATGGAGATAGTGATGATTATGGAGATAGTGATGATTATGGTGATGATTATGGAGATAGTGATGATTATGGTGATGGTTATGGAGATAGTGATGATTATGATGTGATGATGATTATGGTGATGATTGTGATAATGATGGTTATGATGTGAATATGATTATGCTGATAGTGATGATTATGATGATGATTATTGTGATGTGTACCTCAACCTCCTCCCTACAGCTGGACTGTTAGCTGGGTGGTACACCTCCTCCCTACACCTCCTCCCTATAGCTGGACTGTTAGCTGGGTGGTACACCTCTTCCCTACACCTCCTCCCTACACCTCCTCCCTACACCTCCTCCCTATAGCTGGACTGTTAGCTGGGTGGTACACCTCCTCCCTACGCCTCCTCCCTATAGCTGGACTGTTAGCCTGGTGGTACACCTCCTCCCCATACCTCCTCCCTACACCTCCTTCCTATAGCTGGACAGTTAGCTGGGTGGTACCCCTCCTCCCTACACCTCCTCCCTAAAGCTGGACTGTTAGCTGGGTGGTACACCTCCTCCCTATAGCTGGACTGTTAGCTGGGTGGTACACCTCCTCCCTATAGCTGGACTGTTAGCTGGGTGGTACACCTCCTCCCTACACCTCCTCCCTACACTTCCTCCCTATACCTCCTCCCTATAGCTGGACTGTTAGCTGGGTGGTACACCTCCTCCCTATAGCTGGACTGTTAGCTGGGTGGTACACCTCCTCCCTATAGCTGGACTGTTAGCTGGGTGGTACACCTCCTCCCTACACCTCCTCCCTACACTTCCTCCCTATACCTCCTCCCTATAGCTGGACTGTTAGCTGGGTGGTACACCTCCTCCCTATAGCTGGACTGTTAGCTGGGTGGTACACCTCCTCCCTATAGCTGGACTGTTAGCTGGGTGGTACACCTCCTCCCTATAGCTGGACTGTTAGCTGGGTGGTACACCTCCTCCCTACACCTCCTACGAATCACTGATGCATTTGGTTAATGTCATATGAAAATATTTGCCATATTAATCAATTTTCTAATAAGTTCCATGAATTTAGTTGATTTCCTGCTACATTTTTAAATATTGTTGAATTTGGTTTGAATGTCTACTGTCTGGATTCTGTGATTCCGTTCTCTGCAGATTTGAAATGGTATTCTAGTTATTCTGATGGTATTCCCACATCATGACTACTGCTGTAGAGCTTTCCAGAACACCTTCAGGCGATGTGATGTGGTGTCGAAATAACATAATGATAGCTTTCGTGGGGCGGTAGGTAGCCTAGTGGTGAGAGCGTTGGACCAGTAACCGAAAGGTTGCAAGATCGAATCCCCTATCTCACAAGGTAAAAATCTGTCGTTCTGCCCCTGAACAAGGCACTGTTCCTAGGCCGTCATTGAAAATAAGAATTTGTTCTTAAGTGACTTGCCTAGTTAAATAAAGGTCAAATAAGAAAATAGTGTTGAAATAACATGATAATAATAGTGTAATACTTTCCCCAGAATAATTCTGTCCTCTGTGTTGTATGGTATAGGATGATGTTCCTGACTGTAGTGTTCACTTCTGGATAATGTCCTGACCCAGTGTTGTCTGCTGTACGATGATGTCCTGACCCCTGACCCAGTGTTGTCTGCTGTACGATGATGTCCTGACCCCTTAACTCTCACTCTCTTTCTCCAGATGACCTGTCTTGTGTCATGTCCCAGTGGTCTGCTAGTCATTGGCCACCTCCTCGCACTATCCTCCGTCAACACCCAGTCAGAGATATGGACCAATGAAGGTAAGAGACACTAACCTAACCCCTTACAGCTCCCCTGTAAGATATGGACCAATGATGTAAAGACAGACTCATCCCTGAATCAGCCATACTGTGTAACAGAGCTGTAGTCCCTGTTACTACCGGCTACCCCCCGGTACTCTACCCTGCACCTTAGAGACTGTTACTACCGGCTACCACCCGGTACTCTACCCTGCACCTTAGAGACTGTTACTACCGGCTACCACCCGGTACTCTACCCTGCACCTTAGAGACTGTTACTACCGGCTACCACCCGGTACTCTACCCTGCACCTTAGAGACTGTTACTTCCGGCTACCACCCGGTACTCTACCCTGCACCTTAGAGACTGTTCCTACCGGCTACCACTCGGTACTCTACCCTGCACCTTAGAGACTGTTACTACCGGCTACCACCCGGTACTCTACCCTGCACCTTAGAGACTGTTACTACCGGCTACCACCCGGTGCTCTACCCTGCACCTTAGAGACTGCTGCCCATAGTCATTGGTCACTTTTTAATCATGTTTATAGTGCCTTCAGGAAGTATTCACACCCTGTGACGTTTTTTTTTTTAATACAAATTGTTGTGTTAAAGATTGGGATTAAAATGGAGATTTTGAGTAAAAGTCTAAATATATCTGGCTTCAACTGTCCTAAATGCAGTGGTGGAAAAAGTAGTCAATATCATTCCTTACCAAACAAACCAGACGACACCATTCCGTTTCTTTAGCAGATTTACAGCCTGTTACAGGTTTTGCTTTCTCCATTTATATTCAGAGATTGCACGTTGACCGTTGTGCGCACAGATTGGCATCACCTCATTACTAATGTTTTACACCTGTGCTGGCATGTCCATCTTGTTAGTCGGAAGGGGTTTCACCTGTGCTTGCTCAAGTGATATTTAGGAGTGGCTGGCTCAAGTGATATTTAGGAGTGGCTGGCTCAGGTAATATTTAAGAGTGGCTGGCCCAGGTAATATTTAAGAGCGGCTGGCTCAAGTGATATTTAGGAGTGGCTGGCTCAGGTAATATTTAGGAGTGGCTGGCCCAGGTAATATTTAAGAGTGGCTGGCTCAGGTAATATTTAGGAGTGGCTGGCCCAGGTAATATTTAAGAGTGGCTGGCTCAGGTAATATTTAAGAGTGGCTGGCTCAGGTAATATTTAAGAGTGGCTGGCTCAGGTGATATTTAGGAGTGGCTGGCCCAGGTGATATTTAAGAGTGGCTGGCCCAGGTGATATTTAAGAGTGGCTGGCCCAGGTGATATTTAAGAGTGGCTGGCCCAGGTGATATTTAAGAGTGGCTGGCCCAGGTGATATTTAAGAGTGGCTGGCCCAGGTGATATTTAAGAGTGGCTGGCCCAGGTGATATTTAAGAGTGGCTGGCCCAGGTGATATTTAGGAGTGGCTGGCCCAGGTGATATTTAGGAGTGGCTTGCTCAGGTGATATTTAAGAGTGGCTGGCCCAGGTGATATTTAAGAGTGGTTGGCCCAGGTAATATTCAAGAGTGGCTGGCTCAGGTGATATTCAAGAGTGGCTGGCCCAGGTGATATTTAAGAGTGGCTGGCCCAGGTGATATTTAAGAGTGGCTGGCCCATGTGATATTTAAGAGTGGCTGGCCCAAGTGATATTTAAGAGTGGCTGGCCCAGGTGATATTTAAGAGTGGCTGGCCCAGGTGATATTTAAGAGTGGCTGGCCCAGGTGATATTTAAGAGTGGCTGGCCCAGGTGATATTTAGGAGTGGCTGGCCCAGGTGATATTTAGGAGTGGCTGGCCCAGGTGATATTTAGGAGTGGCTGGCCCAGGTAATATTTAAGAGTGGCTGGCCCAGGTGATATTTAAGAGTGGCTGGCCCAGGTGATATTTAGGAGTGGCTGGCCCAGGTGATATTTAGGAGTGGCTGGCCCAGGTGATATTTAGGAGTGGCTGGCCCAGGTGATATTTAGGAGTGGCTGGCCCAGGTGATATTTAGGAGTGGCTGGCCCAGGTGATATTTAGGAGTGGCTGGCCCAGGTGATATTTAGGAGTGGCTGGCCCAGGTGATATTTAAGAGTGGCTTGCCCAGGCGATATTTAAGAGTGGCTGGCCCAGGCGATATTTAGGAGTGGCTGGCTCAGGTAATATTCAAGAGTGGCTGGCCCAGGTGATATTTAAGAGTGGCTGGCCCAGGTGATATTTAGGAGTGGCTGGCCCAGGTGATATTTAGGAGTGGCTTGCTCAGGTGATATTTAAGAGTGGCTGGCCCAGGTGATATTTAAGAGTGGCTGGCCCAGGTGATATTTAAGAGTGGCTGGCCCAGGTGATATTTAAGAGTGGCTTGCTCAGGTGATATTTAAGAGTGGCTGGCTCAGGTGATATTTAAGAGTGGCTGGCCCAGGTGATATTTAAGAGTGGCTGGCCCAGGTAATATTTAAGAGTGGCTGGCTCAGGTAATATTCAAGAGTGGCTGGCCCAGGTGATATTTAAGAGTGGCTGGCCCAGGTGATATTTAAGAGTGGCTGGCCCAGGTGATATTTAAGAGTGGCTGGCCCAGGTGATATTTAAGAGTGGCTGGCCCAGGTGATATTTAAGAGTGGCTGGCCCAGGTGATATTTAGGAGTGGCTGGCCCAGGTGATATTTAGGAGTGGCTTGCCCAGGTGATATTTAAGAGTGGCTGGCTCAGGTAATATTTAAGAGTGGCTGGCCCAGGTGATATTTAAGAGTGGCTGGCCCAGGTGATATTTAGGAGTGGCTGGCCCAGGTGATATTTAGGAGTGGCTGGCCCAGGTAATATTTAAGAGTGGCTGGCCCAGGTGATATTTAAGAGTGGCTGGCCCAGGTGATATTTAGGAGTGGCTGGCCCAGGTGATATTTAGGAGTGGCTGGCCCAGGTGATATTTAGGAGTGGCTGGCCCAGGTGATATTTAGGAGTGGCTGGCCCAGGTGATATTTAGGAGTGGCTGGCCCAGGTGATATTTAGGAGTGGCTGGCCCAGGTGATATTTAGGAGTGGCTGGCCCAGGTGATATTTAAGAGTGGCTGGCCCAGGCGATATTTAAGAGTGGCTGGCCCAGGCGATATTTAGGAGTGGAGTGGCTGGCCCATGTGATATTTAGGAGTGGCTGGCCCATGTGATATTTAGGAGTGGCTGGCCCAGGTGATATTTAGGAGTGGCTGGCCCAGGTGATATTTAGGAGTGGCTGGCCCAGGTGATATTTAGGAGTGGCTGGCCCAGGTGATATTTAGGAGTGGCTGGCCCAGGTGATATTTAGGAGTGGCTGGCCCAGGTGATATTTAGGAGTGGCTGGCCCATGTGATATTTAGGAGTGGCTGGCCCAGGTGATATTTAGGAGTGGCTGGCCCAGGTGATATTTAGGAGTGGCTGGCCCAGGTGATATTTAGGAGTGGCTGGCCCAGGTGATATTTAAGAGTGGCTGGCCCAGGTGATATTTAAGAGTGGCTGGCCCAGGTGATATTTAAGAGTGGCTGGCCCAGGTGATGTTTAAGAGTGGCTGGCCCAGGTGATATTTAAGAGTGGCTGGCCCAGGTGATATTTAAGAGTGGCTGGCCCAGGTGATATTTAGGAGTGGCTGGCCCAGGTGATATTTAGGAGTGGCTTGCCCAGGTGATATTTAGGAGTGGCTGGCCCAGGTGATATTTAGGAGTGGCTTGCCCAGGTGATATTTAAGAGTGGCTGGCTCAGGTAATATTTAAGAGTGGCTGGCTCAGGTAATATTCAAGAGTGGCTGGCCCAGGTGATATTTAAGAGTGGCTGGCCCAGGTGATATTTAGGAGTGGCTGGCCCAGGTGATATTTAGGAGTGGCTGGCCCAGGTGATATTTAGGAGTGGCTGGCCCAGGTGATATTTAGGAGTGGCTGGCCCAGGTGATATTTAGGAGTGGCTGGCCCAGGTGATATTTAAGAGTGGCTGGCCCAGGTGATATTTAAGAGTGGCTGGCCCAGGTGATATTTAAGAGTGGCTGGCCCAGGTGATATTTAAGAGTGGCTGGCCCAGGTAATATTCAAGAGTGGCTGGCTCAGGTAATATTCAAGAGTGGCTGGCCCAGGTGATATTTAAGAGTGGCTGGCCCAGGTGATATTTAAGAGTGGCTGGCCCAGGTGATATTTAAGAGTGGCTGGCCCAGGTGATATTTAAGAGTGGCTGGCCCAGGTGATATTTAGGAGTGGCTGGCCCAGGTGATATTTAGGAGTGGCTGGCCCAGGTGATATTTAGGAGTGGCTGGCCCAGGTAATATTTAAGAGTGGCTGGCCCAGGTGATATTTAAGAGTGGCTGGCCCAGGTGATATTTAGGAGTGGCTGGCCCAGGTGATATTTAGGAGTGGCTGGCCCAGGTGATATTTAGGAGTGGCTGGCCCAGGTGATATTTAGGAGTGGCTGGCCCAGGTGATATTTAGGAGTGGCTGGCCCAGGTGATATTTAGGAGTGGCTGGCCCAGGTGATATTTAGGAGTGGCTGGCCCAGGTGATATTTAGGAGTGGCTGGCCCAGGTGATATTTAAGAGTGGCTTGCCCAGGCGATATTTAAGAGTGGCTGGCCCAGGCGATATTTAAGAGTGGCTGGCCCAGGCGATATTTAAGAGTGGCTGGCCCATGTGATATTTAGGAGTGGCTGGCCCAGGTGATATTTAGGAGTGGCTGGCCCAGGTGATATTTAGGAGTGGCTGGCCCAGGTGATATTTAGGAGTGGCTGGCCCAGGTGATATTTAGGAGTGGCTGGCTCAGGTAATATTCAAGAGTGGCTGGCCCAGGTGATATTTAGGAGTGGCTGGCCCAGGTGATATTTAGGAGTGGCTGGCCCAGGTGATATTTAGGAGTGGCTGGCCCAGGTGATATTTAAGAGTGGCTGGCCCAGGTGATATTTAGGAGTGGCTGGCCCAGGTGATATTTAGGAGTGGCTGGCCCAGGTGATATTTAGGAGTGGCTGGCCCAGGTGATATTTAGGAGTGGCTGGCCCAGGTGATATTTAAGAGTGGCTTGCCCAGGCGATATTTAAGAGTGGCTGGCCCAGGCGATATTTAAGAGTGGCTGGCCCAGGCGATATTTAGGAGTGGCTGGCCCAGGTGATATTTAGGAGTGGCTGGCCCAGGTGATATTTAGGAGTGGCTGGCCCAGGTGATATTTAGGAGTGGCTGGCCCAGGTGATATTTAGGAGTGGCTGGCCCAGGTGATATTTAGGAGTGGCTGGCTCAGGTAATATTCAAGAGTGGCTGGCCCAGGTGATATTTAAGAGTGGCTGGCCCAGGTGATATTTAGGAGTGGCTGGCCCAGGTGATATTTAGGAGTGGCTGGCCCAGGTGATATTTAAGAGTGGCTGGCCCAGGTGATATTTAAGAGTGGCTGGCCCAGGTGATATTTAAGAGTGGCTGGCCCAGGTGATATTTAAGAGTGGCTGGCCCAGGTGATATTTAGGAGTGGCTGGCTCAGGTAATATTTAAGAGTGGCTGGCTCAGGTAATATTTAAGAGTGGCTGGCCCAGGTGATATTTAAGAGTGGCTGGCCCAGGTGATATTTAGGAGTGGCTGGCCCAGGTGATATTTAAGAGTGGCTGGCCCAGGTGATATTTAGGAGTGGCTGGCCCAGGTGATATTTAGGAGTGGCTGGCCCAGGTGATATTTAAGAGTGGCTGGCCCAGGTGATATTTAGGAGTGGCTGGCCCAGGTGATATTTAGGAGTGGCTGGCCCAGGTGATATTTAGGAGTGGCTGGCCCAGGTGATATTTAGGAGTGGCTGGCCCAGGTGATATTTAAGAGTGGCTGGCCCAGGTGATATTTAAGAGTGGCTGGCCCAGGTGATATTTAAGAGTGGCTGGCCCAGGTGATATTTAAGAGTGGCTGGCCCAGGTGATATTTAGGAGTGGCTGGCTCAGGTAATATTTAAGAGTGGCTGGCTCAGGTAATATTTAAGAGTGGCTGGCCCAGGTGATATTTAAGAGTGGCTGGCCCAGGTGATATTTAGGAGTGGCTGGCCCAGGTGATATTTAAGAGTGGCTGGCCCAGGTGATATTTAGGAGTGGCTGGCCCAGGTGATATTTAGGAGTGGCTGGCCCAGGCGATATTTAAGAGTGGCTGGCCCAGGCGATATTTAGGAGTGGCTGGCCCAGGTGATATTTAGGAGTGGCTGGCCCAGGTGATATTTAGGAGTGGCTGGCCCAGGTGATATTTAGGAGTGGCTGGCCCAGGTGATATTTAGGAGTGGCTGGCCCAGGTGATATTTAGGAGTGGCTGGCTCAGGTAATATTCAAGAGTGGCTGGCCCAGGTGATATTTAAGAGTGGCTGGCCCAGGTGATATTTAGGAGTGGCTGGCCCAGGTGATATTTAGGAGTGGCTGGCCCAGGTGATATTTAGGAGTGGCTGGCCCAGGTGATATTTAAGAGTGGCTGGCCCAGGTGATATTTAAGAGTGGCTGGCCCAGGTGATATTTAAGAGTGGCTGGCCCAGGTGATATTTAGGAGTGGCTGGCTCAGGTAATATTTAAGAGTGGCTGGCTCAGGTAATATTTAAGAGTGGCTGGCCCAGGTGATATTTAAGAGTGGCTGGCCCAGGTGATATTTAGGAGTGGCTGGCCCAGGTGATATTTAAGAGTGGCTGGCCCAGGTGATATTTAGGAGTGGCTGGCCCAGGTGATATTTAGGAGTGGCTGGCCCAGGTGATATTTAAGAGTGGCTGGCCCAGGTGATATTTAGGAGTGGCTGGCCCAATGCTCCAGATAAGGGAGATTTTGGGGAGAGCTACACTTCACATCAGCTCAACCTTTTCAGTTTGAAAGATGCCTGATTGTTTCCCCTGTTTTGTTTTTGCTCCATATTATTTTTACTCTCTATCTATGTTGTTGTGGGCTTTTATTTTTAGTTTGTCTTTTTGGGAGGCAAACCTAGTGGGTTATCCATGGTGGATGTCTGTTAGAACCACTTACTAGTGGCTTTGACAACTTTAAGTGGGCCACATGGCTGCCTTTCAGAAGCCCTTTCTGTTGTGTTTGGTTGTAAATGATTGTCTTTGTTAATTCCCTTTGTTGTGAGCGACCTTTTGAGTTTGTCTAGTGGGAACGTAACAGGACAGCCAGGGGCTCCAACACGTGTGTTTAGTGAGTCCGCCAGATCAGAGGCAGTAAGGCTGACAGCGTGTTATGTTGGGTGGGTGTATGAATTCAACCATTTGCTGTTCTGTTAACAATTCAAAATGTATGGAGTAAAAAGTACATTATTTTCTTTAGGAAAGTAGTGGAGTAAAAGTTCAATTAAGCAGAAATATATAAAGAAACGTACATTTATTATCGTGACTTTGCCAGCAGCAAGTGGAATTCGATTTCCAAAAATACAAGGCCTGTAGCTTTCAAATTATATGTCACTTTCTATACCCCCCCCCCCCCCCAAACTCACTAGTCCCTATTTAGGGCCCAAAACAACCATTCAGAGTTCAACTGGTTTAATCCCTTTTAGCATGAGGAAATGTGTCAATACACCCAGTCACTACTCAGTAGGAAGGAAACCGCTCAGGGATTTCACCATGAGGCCAATGGGGACTTTAAAACAGTTACAGAGTTTAATGGCTGTGATTGAACACTGAGGATGGATCAACAACATGTTAGTTACTCCACAATACTAACCTAAATGAGTCAAAATAAGGATGCCTGTACAGGACAAAAAGTATCCAATACCTCCCTCCTGTTCGAAAGAAGGCACTAAAGTAAAACTGCTAAAGAACCTTTATGTCCTGAATACAAAGTGTTATGTTTGGGGCAAATCCAACACAACAAACACGTATTCATGTTCAAGCACTGGCAAAATCCTCGAGGAAAACCTGATTCAGTCTGCTTTCCAACAGATACTGGGAGACAAATTGACATTGAATTTTCCAGAGTGGCCTAGTTACAGTTTTGACTTAAATCAGTTTCAGAATCTATGGTAAGATTTGAAAATGTTTCTCTAGAAATGGTACAACCAACTTGACAGAGCTTGAATCATTTTAATAAGAATAATGTGTAAATATTGTGCAACCCAGATGTGAAAAGCTCTTAGAGACGTACCCAGAAAGACTCACAGCTGTAATCGCTGCCAAATGTGATTCTAATATGTATTGACTTACGGGTGTGAATTCTTATGTAAATGAGATATTTAAGTATTTAATTTTAAATACATTTGCAAACATTTCTGAAAACATGTTTTCACTTTGTCATTATGGGGTATTGAGTATAGCTGGGTGAGAAACAATAAGGATGTAGTGCACTTTGTCATTATGGGGTAGTGAGTATAGCTGGGTGAGAAACAATAAGGATGTAGTGCACTTTGTCATTATGGGGTAGTGAGTATAGCTGGGTGAGAAACAATAAGGATGTAGTGCACTTTGTCATTATGGGGTAGTGAGTATAGCTGGGTGAGAAACAATAAGGATGTAGTGCACTTTGTCATTATGGGGTAGTGAGTATAGCTGGGTGAGAAACAATAAGGATGTAGTGCACTTTGTCATTATGGGGTAGTGAGTATAGCTGGGTGAGAAGCAATAAGGATGTAGTGCACTTTGTCATTATGGGGTATTGAGTATAGCTGGGTGAGAAACAATAAGGATGTAGTGCACTTTGTCATTATGGGGTAGTGAGTATAGCTGGGTGAGAAACAATAAGGATGTAGTGCACTTTGTCATTATGGGGTAGTGAGTATAGCTGGGTGAGAAACAATAAGGATGTAGTGCACTTTGTCATTATGGGGTAGTGAGTATAGCTGGGTGAGAAACAATAAGGATGTAGTGCACTTTGTCATTATGGGGTAGTGAGTATAGCTGGGTGAGAAACAATAAGGATGTAGTGCACTTTGTCATTATGGGGTAGTGAGTATAGCTGGGTGAGAAACAATAAGGATGTAGTGCACTTTGTCATTATGGGGTAGTGAGTATAGCTGGGTGAGAAACAATAAGGATGTAGTGCACTTTGTCATTATGGGGTAGTGAGTATAGCTGGGTGAGAAACAATAAGGATGTAGTGCACTTTGTCATTATGGGGTAGTGAGTATAGCTGGGTGAGAAACAATAAGGATGTAGTGCACTTTGTCATTATGGGGTAGTGAGTATAGCTGGGTGAGAAACAATAAGGATGTAGTGCATTTTGTCATTATGGGGTAGTGAGTATAGCTGGGTGAGAAACAATAAGGATGTAGTGCACTTTGTCATTATGGGGTAGTGAGTATAGCTGGGTGAGAAACAATAAGGATGTAGTGCACTTTGTCATTATGGGGTAGTGAGTATAGCTGGGTGAGAAACAATAAGGATGTAGTGCACTTTGTCATTATGGGGTAGTGAGTATAGCTGGGTGAGAAACAATAAGGATGTAGTGCACTTTGTCATTATGGGGTAGTGAGTATAGCTGGGTGAGAAACAATAAGGATGTAGTGCACTTTGTCATTATGGGGTAGTGAGTATAGCTGGGTGAGAAACAATAAGGATGTAGTGCACTTTGTCATTATGGGGTAGTGAGTATAGCTGGGTGAGAAACAATAAGGATGTAGTGCACTTTGTCATTATGGGGTAGTGAGTATAGCTGGGTGAGAAACAATAAGGATGTAGTGCACTTTGTCATTATGGGGTAGTGAGTATAGCTGGGTGAGAAACAATAAGGATGTAGTGCACTTTGTCATTATGGGGTAGTGAGTATAGCTGGGTGAGAAACAATAAGGATGTAGTGCACTTTGTCATTATGGGGTAGTGAGTATAGCTGGGTGAGAAACAATAAGGATGTAGTGCACTTTGTCATTATGGGGTAGTGAGTATAGCTGGGTGAGAAACAATAAGGATGTAGTGCACTTTGTCATTATGGGGTAGTGAGTATAGCTGGGTGAGAAACAATAAGGATGTAGTGCACTTTGTCATTATGGGGTAGTGAGTATAGCTGGGTGAGAAACAATAAGGATGTAGTGCACTTTGTCATTATGGGGTAGTGAGTATAGCTGGGTGAGAAACAATAAGGATGTAGTGCACTTTGTCATTATGGGGTAGTGAGTATAGCTGGGTGAGAAACAATAAGGATGTAGTGCACTTTGTCATTATGGGGTAGTGAGTATAGCTGGGTGAGAAACAATAAGGATGTAGTGCATTTTGTCATTATGGGGTAGTGAGTATAGCTGGGTGAGAAACAATAAGGATGTAGTGCACTTTGTCATTATGGGGTAGTGAGTATAGCTGGGTGAGAAACAATAAGGATGTAGTGCACTTTGTCATTATGGGGTAGTGAGTATAGCTGGGTGAGAAACAATAAGGATGTAGTGCACTTTGTCATTATGGGGTAGTGAGTATAGCTGGGTGAGAAACAATAAGGATGTAGTGCACTTTGTCATTATGGGGTAGTGAGTATAGCTGGGTGAGAAACAATAAGGATGTAGTGCACTTTGTCATTATGGGGTAGTGAGTATAGCTGGGTGAGAAACAATAAGGATGTAGTGCACTTTGTCATTATGGGGTAGTGAGTATAGCTGGGTGAGAAACAATAAGGATGTAGTGCACTTTGTCATTATGGGGTAGTGAGTATAGCTGGGTGAGAAACAATAAGGATGTAGTGCACTTTGTCATTATGGGGTAGTGAGTATAGCTGGGTGAGAAACAATAAGGATGTAGTGCACTTTGTCATTATGGGGTAGTGAGTATAGCTGGGTGAGAAACAATAAGGATGTAGTGCACTTTGTCATTATGGGGTAGTGAGTATAGCTGGGTGAGAAACAATAAGGATGTAGTGCACTTTGTCATTATGGGGTAGTGAGTATAGCTGGGTGAGAAACAATAAGGATGTAGTGCATTTTGAATCGAGGCTGTACAACAGAATGAATACTGTCTGAAGGCACCTATACGGCTGCAAACAGTAGTTTACAAATCCTGACTGTGCCGAAGACTTATGGGGGGGACTGTAAGTGTTTATATATGGCTGCTATGTAACAGCAGACACAACAGAAAGCTGTGTGTAGAGATGACCCACTTTTAGGTCATAGAGATATACAATGCTGAGGACTGTCGGTTCTAAATATGTACAAGACTAATGATTGTAGAATTGTTTAGACACAGAGATCTAACAGTTCTAACGTCTAGTTTCAGATGTTCAGTATGGGAGGCTGGGGTCCAACGTCACGCTGGTGTGTGGAGCAGCACTAGACAGGTATGTTTCACTATGACAGGCTCTGGGGGGGGGGGGGGGGGGGGGTCTAGGATGGGTTTGTTCCCTGTGCATAACTGTCTCTGGGGGGTCATATTGTCCTTTCTCCTGGAGGTCACGCTATCATTTGAGTCCCTTCTGAGGTGTAGTCCCTCTTGAGGTGTAGTCCCTCTTGAGGTGTAGTCCCTCCTGAGGTGTAGTCCCTCCTGAGGTGTAGTCCCTCCTGGGGTGTAGTCCCTCCTGAGGTGTAGTCCCTCCTGAGGTGTAGTCCCTCCTGAGGTGTAGTCCCTCCTGAGGTGTAGTCCCTCCTGAGGTGTAGTCCCTCCTGAGGTGTAGGCCCTCCTGAGGTGTAGTCCCTTCTGAGGACACAAGATCCAGCACGCAGTATATGATACAAAAAATGAACTATTTTATTTGACTTATTTCCTATTCAACAAAACTGTATGAATAAGGCTTGAAATGACTTAGACACTTTTTAAGTATAGTATAATCAAATTATAAAACCCCTAACGCTAAGATTTCACATTCCTTATTACTGTAAAACACATAATTGTGGGTTTAGTGTTGGAGTAAATGTGTATATTTTCTAAAGTTCTCTTGATCAAAACATCTGCCCCCATGTGACTTCTAGCTTGACTTCCTGAACTCGTTAGAACCTCGCCTTTCATCTCATATTAATCTTGTCCATCTATGACAAACAGAAAGTGATTTTTGTTAAATGGCTATAAATGCAACCTCTGAATGTGCTATAGTGATGAAGCCATTCTCTCCTGCTGCACCACGATGTAAAGATTGCAGACATGTTCTTTGTCAGTGGCTGTGGTGTAGGGTTCAGCCAGGAGTTGATGGACAGTTGGAAGAGCCAATGAAATGGTAGGAGGGACATCCCAGGTTCAAGTGATTTCAGATTTAACATCCTACATCACAGAGGCTATCCGTGGGAACCAGGGCTATCTCTGTCCGTGGGAACCAGGGCTATCGCTATCGGTGGGAACCAGGGCTATCGCTATCTGTGGGAACCAGGGCTATCGCTTTCTGTGGGAACCAGGGCTATCGCTATCTGTGGGAACCAGGGCTATCGCTATCAGTGGGAACCAGGGCTATCTCTATCGGTGGGAACCAGGGCTATCGCTATCGGTGGGAACCAGGGCTATCGCTATCGGTGGGAACCAGGGCTATCGCTATCGGTGGGAACCAGGGCTATCGCTATCGGTGGGAACCAGGGCTATCGCTATCGGTGGGAACCAGGGCTATCGCTATCGGTGGGAACCAGGGCTATTGCTATCTGTGGGGACCAGGGCTATCGCTATCTGTGGGAACCAGAGCTATCGCTATCGGTGGGAACCAGGGCTATCGCTATCGGTGGGAACCAGGGCTATCGCTATCTGTGGGAACCAGGGCTATCGCTATCTGTGGGGAACCAGGGCTATCGTTATCTGTGGGAACCAGGGCTATCGTTATCTGTGGGAACCAGGGCTATCGCTATCTGTGGGAACCAGGGCTATCGCAATCTGTGGGAACCAGGGCTATCGCAATCTGTGGGAACCAGGGCTATCGCAATCTGTGGGAACCAGGGCTATCGCTATCTGTGGGAACCAGGGCTATCGCTATCTGTGGGAACCAGGGCTATCGCTATCTGTGGGAACCAGGGCTATCGCTATCTGTGGGAACCAGGGCTATCGCTATCTGTGGGAACCAGGGCTATCGCTATCTGTGGGAACCAGGGCTATCGCTATCTGTGGGAACCAGGGCTATCGCTATCCGTGGGAACCAGGGCTATCGCTATCTGTGGGAACCAGGGCTAGGCCTCAATACAAGCCATTTCCATCTACATACATGTCCACAGACGTCATAATGTCTCCACAGGACATCAGTGAAGTGGCGTCTGAACAGGAGTTCCATGTTACCATGGCAGCACCGAGTGACATCAGATGGTCAGCTGGTCCTCCTGCAGGCTGACCGCACTGCCGAAGGAAACTACAGCTGCCATGACGACCGGGGACGACTCATCAGGACAACCAGACTGAGGCTGGGGCGTAAGTCTCCCTTCTCCTCCCTTCATAGACTGAGGCTGTGACCTAAATCTTAATCATTCCTTAGAAAGGATACCCGGGGAGAGCTGCAGTCCCTCACACACTGAGATAAAGCTTGTATATATTGTGTTGTTGATCATGTGATCATCATTTCTCCTCTCTTCTTCCTCAGATCCCCCCGGGCTGCTCAATGTTTCCTGTCGTGTGTCGAATCACAGCCTGGTATTGTGTTCATGGGTGGAGTCTGTGAAGACCCTCCTGCCTGCCCAGTACCACACCTCTTACAGGTGAGCCACCCGTCCTCTCCTCTCCTACCAGCATGGCGCTGTAGGTACACAGATATCATGTTGTTGATAGTGAATAATCTCTCCTCTCTCCCCCCTCCAGGGGTAATAAGAGCCAGGTGAGGATGTGTGTGGTGTCGTCCCCTCCCCAGAAGCAGTGCACCATCACAGACCCTACCATGTGGCAACACTACCATAACATCAACATCACAGAGACCAACCCTCTGGGGTCACAGACCACCATCCTGATGGTCAAGTTCCATGAGCTCTGTAGGTCACTGCCTCATCTGGACACTGTTTGTCTGTCTGTACCTGTCTATACCTGCCTGTCTGTACCTGTCTGTACCTGTCTGTCTGTACCTGTCTGTACCTGTCTGTCTTTACCTGTCTGTCTGTACCTGTCTGTCTTTACCTGTCTGCTGTACCTGTCTGTACCTGCCTGTCTTTACCTGTCTGTACCTGCCTGTCTTTACCTGTCTGTACCTGCCTGTCTGTACCTGTCTGTATGTACCTGTCTGTCTGTACCTGTCTTTACCTGTCTGTCTTTACCTGTCTATCTTTACCTGTCTGTCTGTACCTGCCTGTCTTTACCTGTCTGTCTTTACCTGTCTGTGCCTGTCTGTACCTGTCTGTATGTACCTGTCTGTCTGTACCTGTCTTTACCTGTCTGTCTTTACCTGTCTGGCTGTATCTGTCTGTACCTGCCTGTCTTTACCTGTCTGTACCTGCCTGTCTTTACCTGCCTGTCTTTACCTGTGTCTTTACCTGTCTGTACCTGTCTGTATGTACCTGTCTTTACCTGCCTGTCTTTTCCTGTCTGTACCTGCATGTCTTTACCTGCCTGCCTGTGCCTGTCTGTACCCGTCTGTCTGTACCTGTCTGTACCTGTCTGCCTGTGCCTGTCTGTACCTGTCTGTCTTTACCCGCATGTCTTTTCCTGTCTGTACCTGCCTGTCTTTACCTGCCTGTCTTTTCCTGCCTGTCTTTTCCTGTCTGTACCTGCATGTCTTTACCTGTCTGCCTGTGCCTGTCTGTACCCGTCTGTCTGTACCTGTCTGTACCTGTCTGCCTGTGCCTGTCTGTACCGGTCTGTCTTTACCTGCCTGTCTTTTCCTGTCTGTACCTGTCTGCCTTTACCTGTCTGTCTGTACCTGTCTTGTCTGTACCTGTCTGTATGTGTATGTCTGTCTTTACCTGTCTGTCTGTACCTGTCTGCCTTTACCTGTCTGTCTGTACCTGTCTTGTCTGTACCTGTCTGTATGTGTATGTCTGTCTTTACCTGTCTGTCTGTACCTGTCTGCCTTTACCTGTCTGTCTGTAACTGTATGTGTATGTCTGTCTGTACCTGTCTGACTTTACCTGTCTGTGTGTCTGTCTACATGTCTGTCTTTACCTGTCTGTACCTGTCTGTCTTTACATGTCTTGCCTGTACATGTCTGTCTTTACATGTCTGTCTGTCTGTACCTGTCTGTACCTCTCTGTCTGTCTGTACCTGTCTGTCTGTACCTGTCGGTCTGTCTGTACCTCTCTGTCTGCCTGTACCTGTCTGTCTATCTGTACCTGTCTGTACCTCTCTGTCTGTCTGTACCTGTCTGTCTGTACTGGTCTGTCTTAACTTATTTGTACATGTTTGTCTTTACCCTTCTGTAGCCGTCTGTCTTTACCTGTCTGTCTTGACCTGTCTGTACCTGTCTGTCTTTTCTTGTCTGTACCTGTCTGTCTTTACCTGTCTGTCTTTTCTTGTCTGTACCTGTCTGTCTTTACCTGTCTGTCTTTACCTGACTGTACCTGTCTTTCTGTACCTGTCTGTTTTTACTTGTCTGTACCCATCTCTTTACCTGTCTGTACCCATATCTTTACTTGTCTGTACCTGTCTGTCTGTACCCATCTGTCTGCCTGTACCTGTCTGTCTGTCTGTACCTGTCCGCCTGTACCCGTCTGTCTGCCTGTACCTGTATGTCTGTCTGCCTGTACCTGTCTGTCTGCCTGTACATGTCTGTCTGCCTGTACCTGTCTGTCTGCCTGTACCTGTCTGTCTGCCCGTACCTGTCTGTCTGTCTGTACCTGTCTGTCTGTACCCGTCTGTCTGTCTGTACCTGTCTGTCTGTCTGTACCTGTCTGTCTGCCTGTACCTGTCTGTCTGTACCTGTCCGCCTGTACCCGTCTGTTTGTCTGTACCTATATGTATGTCTGCCGGTACCCTGTCTGTCTGTCTGTCTGTACCTGTCTGTCTGCCTGTACCCGTCTGTCTGTACCTGTCTGTCTGCCTGTACCTGTCTGTCTGTCTGCCTGTACCTATCTGTCGGTCTGTACCTGTCCGCCTGTACCCGTCTGTGTGTCTGTACCTATATGTATGTCTGCCGGTACCTGTCTGTCTGTCTGTACCTGTCTGTCTGCCTGTACCCGTCTGTCTGTACCTGTCTGTCTGCCTGTACCTGTCTGTCTGTCTGCCGGTACCTGTCTGTCTGTCTGTACCTGTCTGTCTGCCTGTACCCGTCTGTCTGTACCTGTCTGTCTGCCTGTACCCATCTGGCTGTACCTGTCTGTCTGCCTGTACATGTCTGTCTGTCCGCCTGTACCCGTCTGGCTGTACCTGTCTGTCTGCCTGTACCCGGCTGTCTGTGTCTGTCTGTATGTACCCGTCTGTCTGTATGTACCCGTCTGTCTGTCTGTACCCGTCTGTCTGTCTGTACCCGTCTGTCTGTCTGTACCTGTCTGTCTGTACCCGTATGTCTGTCTGTACCTGTCTGTCTCACTGTCTGCTGTTCTGATTCTGCTCCTTAGCAAAACACAAAATGTGTCAATATACTAACATGTTTTCTGAACCGTCACCATGTCAATGTTCACAGTGTTGATTCCTAACTACTGTCTCTCTCTGTGTGTGTAAAATATGTGTGTGTGCCAGTGTGTGTGTGTGTCAGTGTGTGTGTGCCAGTGTGTGTGTGTGCCAGTGTGTGTCAGTGTGTGTGTATCAGTGTGTGTGTGTGTGTGTGCATCAGTGTGTGTACCAGGGTGTGTGTGTGTGTATCAGTGTGTGTGTACCAGCTTGTGTGTGTGTATCGGGGTGTGCGTGCCAGTGTGTGTGTGTGTATCAGTGTGTGTACCAGTGTGTGTATCAGTGTGTGTGTACCAGCTTGTGTGTGTCTATCAGTGTATGTATCAGTGTGTATCAGTGTGTATGTGTATTAGTGTGTGTGTGCCAGTGTGTGTGTGCCAGTGTGTGTGTGCCAATGTGTGTATCAGTGTGTGCATCAGTGTGTGCACCAGTATGTGCACCAGTGTGTGTGCCAGTGTGTGCACCAGTGTGTGTGCCAGTGTGTGTGCCAGTGTGTGCACCAGTGTGTGCACCAGTGTGTGCATCAGTGTGTGCATCAGTGTGTGCATCAGTGTGTGCATCAGTGTGTGTATCAGTGTGTGCACCAGTGTGTGCACCAGTGTGTGCACCAGTGTGTGCACCAGTGTGTGCATCAGTGTGTGTATCAGTGTGTGTATGAGTGTGTGCACCAGTGTGTGTATCAGTGTGTGTATCAGTGTGTGTACTAGTGTGTGTACCAGTGTGTGCGTGCTTCTCTGTGTGTACCAGTGTTGGTTGCATGGTTCCTCACCCCCCCCACCCCCATCTCTCTCTGTGTCTACAGTACAGCCAGACCCCCCAGAGGCAGTAACAGCAGTGGGGATGGTAGGATATCCCATGAGGCTCCAGGTGTACTGGACGAACCCTGCCTCCTGGCTCCACGACGCTGTGCCCTTCCCCCTCCGCTTCCAGCTCCGCTACCGTCCTGTAGGATCCAGCATCTGGTCTAACGTTAGTTCCTCTCGTCATCACACTGTCTCTCAATCTCTCCCCTCGCTCTCCCTCCCCCTACATCTCTATCTCCCCCCTCCCCCTATCTGGTGAGTCTCTGATCCACCTCTACGCAGACGATACCATTCTGTATACTCTGGCCCTTCTTTGTACACTGTGTTAACTAACCTCCAGACGAGCTTCAATGCCATACAACTCTCCTTCCGTGGCCTCCAACTGCTCTTAAATGCAAGTAAAACTAAATGCATGCTCTTCAACCGATCGCTGCCCCGCACCCACCCGCCCGTCTAGCATCACTACTCTGGAAGGTTCTGACTTAGAATATGTGGACAACTACCAATACCTAGGTGTCTGGCAAGACTGTAAACTCTCCTCCCAGACTCATATTAAACATCTCCTATCCAAAATTAAATCTAGAATCGGCTTCCTACTTCGCAACAAAGCCTCCTTCACTCATGCTGCCAAACATACCCTCGTAAAACTGACTTTCCTACCGATCCTCGACTTCGGTGATGTCATCTATAAAATTGCCTCCAGCACACTACTCAACAAATTGGATGTAGTCTATCACAGTGCCATCCGTTTATCACCAAAGCCCCATATACTACCCACCACTGCGACCTGTACGCTCTCGTTGGCTGGCCCTCGCTTCATATTCGTCGCCAAACCCACTGGCTCCAGGTCATCTACAAGTCTCTGCTAGGTAAAGCACCGCCTTATCTCAGCTCACTTGTCACCCTAGCAACACCCACCCGTAGCACGCGCTCCAGCAGGTATATCTCTCTAGTCACCCCCAAAGCCAATTCCTCCTTTGGCCGCCTCTCCTTCCAGTTCTCTGCTGCCAATGACTGGAACGAACTGCAAAAATCTCTGAAGCTGGAGACTCATATCTCCCTCACTAACTTTAAGCACCAGCTGTCAGAGCAGCTCACAGATCACTGCACCTGTACACAGCCCATCTACACAGCCCATTGCTCATTTGCACCCCAGTATCTCTACTTGCACATTCATCTTCTGCACATCTACCATTCCAGTGTTTAAATGCTATATTGTAATTACATCACCACCATGGCCTATTGATTGCCTTACCTCTCTTATCCTACCTCATTTGCACACACTGTATATAGACTTTTTGTTTTCTTTTGTTCTACTGAATGATTGACTATGTTTGTTTACTCCATGTGTAACTCTGTGTTGTTGTATGTGTCGAACTGCTTTGCTTTATCTTGGCCAGGGCGCAGTTGTAAATGAGAACTTGTTCTCAACTAGCCTACCTGGTTAAATATAGGTGAAATAAAAACATATTTCTCTCCCCCTATATCTCTACCTCCCCCTCCCCCTATATCTCTATCTCACCCCTCCCCCTATATCTCTATCTCACCCCCTCCCCCTATATCTCTATCTCACCCCCTCCCCCTATATCTCTATCTCACCCCTCCCTCTATATCTCTATCTCTCCCCTCCCCCTATATCTCTATCTCTCCCCCTCCCCCTACCTCTATCTCTCCCCTCCCCCTACCTCTATCTCACCCCTCCCCCTATATCTCTATCTCACCCCTCCCCCTATATCTCTATCTCACCCCTCCCCCTATATCTCTATCTCACCCCTCCCCCTATATCTCTATCTCTCCCCTCCCCCTATATCTCTATCTCTCCCCTCCCCCTACCTCTATCTCACCCCTCCCCCTATATCTCTATCTCACCCCTCCCCCTATATCTCTATCTCTCCCCTCCCCCTATATCTCTATCTCTCCCCTCCCCCTATATCTCTCTCACCCCTCCCCCTATATCTCTATCTCACCCCCTCCCTCTATATCTCTATCTCTCCCCTCCCCCTATATCTCTATCTCTCCCCTCCCCCTATATCTCTATCTCACCCCCTCCCCCTATATCTCTATCTCACCCCCTCCCCCTATATCTCCCCCCCTCCCCTATATCTCTATCTCACCCCTCTTTCTCCCTATCCCTCCCCTTATATCTCAATCTCACCCCTCCCTTATATCTCAATCTCACCCCTCCCCCTATATCTCGATCTCACCCCGTCCCAATATATCTCTCTCACCCCTCCCCCTATATCTCTATCTCTACCCCTCCCCCTATATCTCTCTCACCCCTCCCCCTATATCCCTATCTCACCCCCTCCCCCTATATCTCTCTCACCCCCTCCCCTTATATCTCTCTCTCCCCCTCCCTTATATCTCTCTCTCCCCTCCCCTATATCTCTATCTCTCCCCCTCCCCTATATCTCTATCTCACCCCTCCCCCTATATCTCTATCTCACCCCTCCCCCTATATCTCTATCTCACCCCTCCCCCTATATCTCTATCACACCCCTCCCCTATATCTCTATCTCACCCCTCCCCCTATATCTCTATCTCACCCCTCCCCCTATATCTCTATCTCACCCCTCCCCCTATATCTCTATCTCACCCCTCCCCCTATATCTCTATCTCACCCCCTCCCCCTATATCTCTATCTCACCCCTCCCCCTATATCTCTATCTCACCCCTCCCCCTATATCTCTATCTCACCCCTCCCCCTATATCTCTATCTCACCCACTCCCCTATATCTCTATCTCACCCACTCCCCTATATCTCTATCTCACCCCTCCCCCTATATCTCTATCTCACCCCTCCCCCTATATCTCTATCTCACCCACTCCCCTATATCTCTATCTCACCCACTCCCCTATATCTCTATCTCACCCCTCTTTCTCCCTATCCCTCCCCTTTATCTCTATCTCACTCCTCCCCTAAATCTCGATCTCACCCCTCCCCCTATATCTCGATCTCACCCCGTCCCAATATATCTCTATCTCACCCCTCCCTCTATCTCTCTCTCTCCCCCTCCCCCTATATATCTATCTCACCCCCTCCCCCTATATCTCTATCTCACCCACTCCCCTATATCTCTCTCACCCCTCCCCTATATCTCTATCTCACCCCTCTTTCTCCCTATCCCTCCCCTTATATCTCTATCTCACCCCTCCCTTATATCTCAATCTCACCCCTCCCCCTATATCTCAATCTCACCCCGTACCAATATCTCTATCTCACCCCCTCCCCCTATATCTCAATCTCACCCCTCCCCCTATATATCTATCTCACCCCCTCCCCATATATCTCTATCTCACCCCTCCCCCTATATATCTATCTCACCCCCTCCCCATATATCTCTATCTCACCCCCTCCCCATATATCTCTATCTCACCCCCTCCCCATATATCTCTATCTCACCCCCTCCCCCTATATCTCGATCTCACCCCGTCCCAATATATCTCTATCTCACCCCTCCCTCTATATATCTATCTCACCCCTCCCCCTATATCTCGATCTCACCCCGTCCCCTATATCTCTATCTCACCCCCTCCCCCTATATCTCTATCTCACCCCCTCCCCCTATATATCTCTCTCACCCCCTCCATCTCTATCGCTCTCTCCCCCTCCCCTATATCTCTATCTCACCCCTCCCCCTAAATCTCGATCTCACCCCTCCCCCTAAATCTCGATCTCACCCCTCCCCCTATATCTCGATCTCACCCCGTCCCAATATATCTCTATCTCACCCCTCCCTCTATATATCTATCTCACCCCCTCCCCCTATATCTCTATCTCACCCACGCCCCTATATCTCTCTCAATTCTCCCCTATATCTCTATCTCACCCCTCCCCTATATCTCTATCTCACCCCTCCCTCTATCTCTCTCTCTCTCCCCTCCCCCTATATATCTATCTCACCCCTCCCCTTATTTCTCTATCTCACCCCTCCCCCTATATCTCGATCTCACCCCGTCCCAATATATCTCGATCTCACCCCGTCCCAATATATCTCTATCTCACCCCCTCCCCCTATATCTCTATCTCACCCCCTCCCCCTATATATCTATCTCACCCCCTCCCCATATATCTCTATCTCACCCCTCCCCCTATATATCTATCTCACCCCCTCCCCATATATCTCTATCTCACCCCCTCCCCATATATCTCTATCTCACCCCCTCCCCATATATCTCTATCTCACCCCCTCCCCATATATCTCTATCTCACCCCCCTCCCCCTATATCTCTATCTCACCCCTCCCCATATATCTCTATCTCACCCCCTCCCCATATATCTCTATCTCACTCCCTCCCCATATATCTCTATCTCACCCCCTCCCCTTGTATCTCTATCTCACCTCCTCCCCATATATCTCTATCTCTCCCCCTCCCCTATATCTCTATCTCACCCCTCCCCCTATATCTCTATCTCACCCCTCCCCTATATCTCTATCTCACCCCTCTTTCTCCCTATCCCTCCCCTTATATCTCTATCTCACCCCTCCCCCTAAATCTCGATCTCACCCCTCCCCCTAAATCTCGATCTCACCCCTCCCCCTATATCTCGATCTCACCCACTCCCCTATATCTCTATCTCACCCCTCCCCTATATCTCTATCTCACCCCTCCCTCTATCTCTCTCTCTCTCCCCTCCCCCTATATATCTATCTCACCCCTCCCCTATATCTCTATCTCACCCCTCCCTCTATCTCTCTCTCCCCTCCCCCTATATATCTATCTCACCCCTCCCCTTATTTCTCTATCTCACCCCTCCCCTTATTTCTCTATCTCACCCCTCCCCTAAATCTCTATCTCACCCCCTCCCCCTATATCTCGATCTCACCCCCTCCCCCTATATATCTCTCTCACCCCCTCCATCTCTATCGCTCTCTCCCCCTCCCCTATATCTCTATCTCACCCCTCCCCCTATATCTCGATCTCACCCCTCCCCCTATATCTCTATCTCACCCTTCCCCCTATATCTCTATCTCACCCCCTCCCTCTATCTCTCTCTCTCCCCTCTTTCTCCCTATCCCTCCCCTTATATCTATATCTCACACCCTCACCCTGTATCTCTCTCACCTCCTCCCCCTATATCTCTATCTCACCCCTTCCCCTATATCTCTATCTCTCCCTTCCCCCTATATCTCTATCTCACCCCCTCCCTCTATCTCTCTCTCCCCTCTTTCTCCCTATCCCTCCCCTTATATCTATATCTCACACCCTCACCCTGTATCTCTCTCACCTCCTCCCCCTATATCTCTATCTCACCCCCTCCCCCTACATCTCTATCTCACCCCCTCCCCCTATATCTCTCTCACCCCCTCCCCTATATCTCTTTCCCTCTCTGCTCTCTCCACTCATTCTCTTCCCCCTCCAGGTGGAGTCTAAGTCCAGCCCCCTGTTGATAACTGATGCCCTAGCAGGCCACGCCCACCAGCTGCAGGTGAGAGCCCAGGACGACATCAACCCAGACAGCCAGTGGAGTGACTGGAGCCCCCTACTGCAGGCTTGTCCATGGATTGGTGAGAATACCCTTGTGTCCCAAATGGAACCCTATTCCCTATATAGTGCACTACTTTAGACCAGAGCCCTATAGAACCCGATTCCCTATATAGTGCACTACTTTAGACCAGAGCCCTATGGAACCCTATTCCCTATATTGTACACTACTTTAGACCAGAGCCCTATGGAACCCTATTCCCTATATAGTGCACTACTTTAGACCAGAGCCCTATGGAACCCTATTCCCTATATTGTACACTACTTTAGACCAGAGCCCTATGGAACCCTATTCCCTATATAGTGCACTACTTTAGACCAGAGCCCTATTCCCTATATAGTACACTACTTTAGACCAGAGCCCTATGGAACCCTATTCCCTATATTGTACACTACTTTAGACCAGAGCCCTATGGAACCCTATTCCCTATATAGTGCACTACTTTAGACCAGAGCCCTATAGAACCCTATTCCCTATATAGTACATTACTTTAGACCAGAACCCTATAGAACCCGATTCCCTATATAGTAAAATACTTTAGACCAGAGCCCTATAGAACCCTATTCCCTATATAGTGCACAACTTTAGACCAGAGTACTATGGAACCCTATTCCCTATATGGTGCACTACTTTAGACCAGAACCCTATTCCCTATATAGTACACTACTTTAGACCAGAACCCTATGGAACCCGATTCCCTATATGGTGCACTACTTTAGACCAGAACCCAATTCCCTATATAGTACACTACTTTAGACCAGAACCCTATGGAACCCGATTCCCTATATGGTGCACTACTTTAGACCAGAACCCAATTCCCTATATAGTACACTACTTTAGACCAGAACCCTATGGTGCACTACTTTAGACCAGAACCCTATTCCCTATATAGTGCACTACTTTGACCAGGACCCAGCAAACCTGGAACATTCCCAGAACATTAGCTAAGATTTCCATTCAGCGCTAGTTTGGGTTTTATCTAACAGTAGAATGATAACATCCCAAAAAACATTCAAATAATGTTTTTGATCACATATATATATATGTTTTTATTCATGTTTTAAATCAAATATCCTTGGAATGTTTTCACCAAAATGTTCCCAGCAAACCTAAAATGTTTCTATGATAGTTCCCAGAACATTCGTTAGGTTGCAGAAAATGTTCTTATAACATAAAAACTGTCCAGTCGTGCTGAAGATGATACAATGTTTATATAAAACATTCACCTAATGTTGCAAGAACGTTCCCAGAAAACATTTAGTCTGTTCTTATAAGGCTCTCAGAACACATTTAGTCTGTTCTTTAAAGGTTCTCAGAACACATTTAGTCTGTTCTTATATGGTTCTCAGAAAACATTTAGTCTGTTCTTATAAGGTTCTCAGAACACATTTAGTCTGTTCTTTAAAGGTTCTCAGAACACATGTAGTCTGTTCTTATATGGTTCTCAGAACACATTTAGTCTGTTCTTTAATGGTTCTCAGAACACATGTAGTCTGTTCTTTAAAGGTTCTCAGAACACATGTAGTTTGTTCTTATATGGTTCTCAGAACACATTTAGTCTTCTTATAAGGCTCTCAGAACACATTTAGTCTGTTCTTATAAGGTTCTCAGAACACATTTAGTCTGTTCTTATAAGGCTCTCAGAACACATTTAGTCTGTTCTTATATGGTTCTCAGAACACATTTAGTCTGTTCTTATAAGGCTCTCAGAACACATTTAGTCTGTTCTTATATGGTTCTCAGAACACATTTAGTCTGTTCTTTAAAGGTTCTCAGAATGTTTCATTACGTTGTGTTTACAGTTTGTAGGGAACATTGTGGGGACATCACAGAAGATAAACTGTCCAGTTGTGTGGATGATTATACAATCTTTATTTTAGGGTGAAAAAAACATTCACATGACGTTACAAGAATGTTCTTAGGACAGTGATGTTCTTTAAAAGTTCCTAAAACATGTATTTCGGATGTAGGAACGTCGTGGGAATATGACAAGAGATAGGTTCCCAGAACAGTACAACTGTCCGTTTGTGCTGTCATGTATCAGGGTGCACAAAACAGTCCTTTGATGTTGTAATATTGTTGACAGAACAGCTGGTCTAAGTTGTTTAACACTAGAACCTCCTGGCCTTTCAGCCTGTTAAAGAACGTTGAGAACATTACAGGGTGTCCCCTTTAGTATACGCATCAGATGCATATCAACCCACAAGGTGTGCAAACATAATCTCCAACGCTTGATAAATAGTGCATAAATGAAGAATATTTAGTGGAAATATATCAATTTAAAATATAACTACAATAGTTTGTTTGTTTAGATATGTTCAAGGATATGTTTTGTATAATTTTACAAAGGCCTAGTGAAAAACGTAGGCCTAAAGCCAATTTTGTACACTTCCTGCCAATGACATTCTAACAGTCTAATAAAATCATTTCATGATATCGGAAGAAAAATCATTAGTTGTCTTTATGAAGGTCTTACATAACATTAGAATACAAAAAAAAAATATTATTTCAAATAATTTGATTTGATCTGGTGTGACCACCATTTGCCTCATGCAACACGACACATCTCCTTCATGTAGAGTTTAACAGGCTGTTGATTGTAGCCTGTGGAATGTCGTCCCACTCCTCTTCAATGGCTGTGCGAAGTTGCTGGATATTGGTGGGAACTGGAACATGCTGTCATACACGTCAATCCAGAGCATCCCACACATGTGTGTGTACGCAGGCCATGGAGGAGTGTTGTCCTGGCACCACCTGGCCAGGTCTCTGACCTCCTCCCTATATGCTAACTCATCATCACCGGTGATCAGGCCTACCACCGTTGTGTTGTCAGCAAACTTAATGATGGTGTTGGAGTTGTGCCTGGCCATGCAGTTGTGGGTGAACAGGGAGTACAGGAGGGGACTGAGCACGCACCCCTGGGGAGCCCCGTGTTGAGGATCAGCGTGGCAGATGTGTTGTTCCCTACCCTTACCACCTGGGGGCGGCCCGTCAGGAAGCCCAGGATCCAGTTGCAGAGAGAGGTCCTTATCTTAGCAATGAGCTTTGAGGTCACTATGGTGTTGAAGTCTGAGCTGTAGTCAATGAACAGCATTCTCACAAAGGTGTTCCTTTTGTCCAGGTGGGAAAGTGTGATTGAGATTGCGTAATCTGTGGATCTGTTTGGGTGGAATGTGAATTGGAGTGAGTCTAGGGTTTCAGCTTAAAAGTACATGTAGTTGCCGCTGATTTGTATCTGCAACAAGTCATATATTCTTTATGCACATTCTTTAATATTCACATGAAAATCTGTCACCAATTGGATGGAAACCTAGTTAGTGATCATATTTTTTTGTGATATTCATACCTGGAGACATTTGAAATGTGACAATTTTTTTTCCTATTTTTCTGCCTGTCCAGTCCAGGGTACATTGCGTACTGCTGCCCAGTGACTCCCCCCTTGCCAGGGAGGGCTATCCAGATGACTTTGGCTGTGTCCCAATCCAAAGGCAGCTGTCTGCTGCATCACTTGACATTCCACCAAGCACCAGATGTTTGTTTACATTGTAGAGGAACTAGTGATAACCATTAAGTGAACAACTATCCCAACATGGAAATATCACCAATGACAAGTAATAGATTCCATCTCCTTATTACCTGTTAATGAATGAAGGTATAGTGTCCTCCTCTCAACATTGCTTGGTCTGCTGCTTCATCATTGTGGACATGACACTGATACGTAGACTGTGTGACATTTTAAATGTATTTCAGTCCTGGACTAATAATGTTCTTATGTCATGTCTTATGTCATGTTTCATGACCCCAGGAAGAGTAGTTGGTAATCTTGCCTGTTTGTAGGTGACCAAATACTTATTTTCCAACATAATTTGCTAATAAATTCATTAAATATCCTACAATATGTGATTTTCTGGATTTTATTTTCTCATTTTGTCTGTCATAGTTGAAGTGTACCTATGATGAAAATTACAGGCCTCTCTCATCTTTTTAAGTGGGAGAACTTGCACAATTGGTGGCTGACTAAATACTTTTTTGCCCCACTGTATCTGTAAATCGCAACTCGCAGATATGTGAGGCCTCTCTGAACTCAATACAACTCACAGATACACTACCATTCAAAAGTTTGGAGTCAGTTAGACATGTCCTTGTTTTTGTCCATTAAAATAACATCAAATTGATCAGAAATACAGTGTAGACATTGTTAATGTTGTAAATGACTATTGTAGCTGGAAACGGCAGATTTTATTATGGAATATCTACATAGGAGTACAGAGGTCCATTATCAGCAACCATCACTCCTGTGTTCCAATGGCACGTGGTGTTAGCTAATCCAAGTTTATCATTTTAAAAGGATAATTAATCATTAGAAAACCCTTTTGCAATTATGATAGCACAGCTGAAAACTGTTGTTCTCATTAAAGAAGCAATACAACTTCTTTAGACTAGTTGAGTATCTGGAGCATCAGCATTTGAGGCTTCAATTACAGGCTCAAAATGGACAGAAAGAAAGTACTTTCTTCTGAAACTTGTCAGTCTATTCTTGTTCTGAAAAATGAAGACTATTCCATTAAATATGTACAGTGGGGAGACAAGTATTTGATACACTCTCGATTTTGCAGGTTTTCCTACTTACAAAGCATGTAGAGGTCTGTAATTTTTATCATAGGTACACTTCAACTGTGAGAGACAGAATCTAAAACAAAAATCCAGAAAATCACATTGTATGATTTTTAAGTAATTAATTTGCATTTTATTGCATGACATTAGTATTTGATCACCTACCAACCAGTAAGAATTCAGGCTCTCACAGCCCTCCTGTTCTCCACTCATTACCTGTATTAACTGCACCTGTTTGAACACGTTACCTGTATAAAATACACCTGTTCACACACTCAATCAAACAGACTCCAACCTCTCCACAATGGCCAAGACCAGAGGGCTGTGTAAGGACATCAGGGATACAATTGTTGACCTGCACAAGGCTGGGATGGGCTACAGGACAATAGGCAAGCAGCTTGGTGAGAAGGCAACAACTGTTGGCGCAATTATTAGAAAATGGAATAAGTTCAAGATGACGGTCAATCACCCTCGGTCTGGGGCTCTATGCAAGATCTCACCTCGTGGGGCATCAATGATCATGAGGAAGGTGAGGTATCAGCCCAGAACTACACGGCAGGACATGGTCAATGACCTGAAGAGAGCTGGGACCACAGTCTCAAAGAAAACCATTAGTAACACACTACGTCGTCATGGATTGAAATCCTGCAGCGCACGCAAGGTCCCCCTGCTCAAGCCAGCGCATGTCCAGGCCCGTCTGAAGTTTGCCAATGACCATCTGGAGGATCCAGAGGAGGAATGGGAGAAGGTCATGTGGTCTGATGAGACAAAAATAGAGCTTTTTGGTCTAAACTCCACTCACGTGTTTGGAAGAAGAAGAAGGATGAGTACAACCCCAAGAACACCATCCCAACCGTGAAGCATGGAGGTGGAAATATCATTCTTTGGGGATGCTTTTCTGTAAAGGGGACAGGACGACTGCACCGTATTGAGGGGAGGATGGATGGGGCCATGTATCGCGAGATCTTGGCCAACAACCTCCTTCCCTCAGTAAGAGCATTGAAGATGGGTCATGGCTGGGTCTTCCAGCATGACAACGACCCGAAACAGACAGCCAGGGCAACTAAGGAGTGGATCCGTAAGAAGCATCTCAAGGTCCTGGAGTGGCCTAGCCAGTCTCCAGACCTGAACCCAATAGAAAATCTTTGGAGGGAGCTGAAAGTCTGTATTGCCCGTCGACAGCCCCGAAACCTGAAGGATCTGGAGAAGGTCTGTATGGAGGAGTGGGCCAAAATCCCTGCTGCAGTGTGTGCAAACCTGGTCAAGAACTACAGGAAAAGTATGATCTCTGTAATTGCAAACAAAGGTTTCTGTACCAAATATTAAGTTCTGCTTTTCTGATGTATCAAATACTTAAAACACATGCTTTGTAAGTAGGAAACACTGCTGATTGTGCAGGTTATCAAATACTTGTTCTCCCCATTGTATGTTAGCACAGCTGAAAACTGTTGCACTGAATAAAGAAGCAATAAAACTGGCCTTTAGACTAGTTGAGTATCTGGAGCATCAGCATTTGTGGGTTCGATTACAGGCTCAAAATGGCCAGAAATAAATACATTTCTCCTGAAACTCGTCAGTCTATTCTTGTTCTGAGAAATGAAGGCTATTCCATGCGAGAAATTGCCAAGAAACTGAAGATCTCGTACAATGTTGTGTACTACCTTCACAGAACTGCTCAAACTGCCTAGGCAAGAGGACAAGTACATTAGAGTGTCTAGTTTGAGAAACAGACGCCTCACAAGTCCTCAACTGGCAGCTTCATTAAATAGTACCCACAAAACACCAGTCTCAACAGTGAAATGGCGACTCTGGGAAGCTGGCTTTCTAGGCAGAAATTTGTCTGTGTTCTTTTGCCCAACTTTTTTATTGGCCAGTATGAGATATGGCTTTTTCTTTGCAACTCTGCCTAGAAGGCCAGCATCCCGGAGTCACCTCTTCACTGGTGACGTTGAGACCAATGTTTTGCGGGTACTATTTAATGAAGCTGCCAATAAATATTTTAGGAATATCTAAAGAACGTAAAACATGTGTTCTGGGAACGTTCTTGTAACATCAGGTGAATGTTTGTTGCACCCTAAAATAAAGATTGTATAATCATCCACACAACTGGACAGTTTATCTTCTCTGATGTCCCCACAATGTTCCCTACAAACTGTAAACACAACGTAATGAAACATTCTGAGAACCTTTAAAGAACAGACTAAATGTGTTCTGAGAACCTTATAAGAACAGACTAAATGTGTTCTGAGAACCTTATAAGAACAGACTAAATGTGTTCTGAGAACCCTATAAGAACAGACTAAATGTGTTCTGAGAACCCTATAAGAACAGACTAAATGTGTTCTGAGAACCTTATAAGAACAGACTAAATGTGTTCTGAGAACATTCTTGCAACATTAGGTGAATATTTTATATAAACATTGTATCATCAGTTTTTTGTGTTATGAGAACATTTGCCTCAACCTAACGGATGTTCTGGGAACTATCACAGAACCAGTGTTGGTTTGCTTGGCTGCATGGTGATTTCCTTTACTTTAGACATTGTCTACAACTGGACCTTTATTAAACCCAGCACAGCGGTTGAATAGACTCTACTTTCTCACTACAGTTACTTGGTCTGAGGTGTTGTTAACAGGTCTAGTCTTTGTCCTACAGGTAGTACTGCCAAGCCTACTGAAGAAACATTCCCTGTCGACTACAACGACACGGACGCAGACGCCTCTACAGCCAACACCAAGTCAGAGAGTAAGTATGCCTTGTCTGAGCCAGAACGTCACATAGAGCAGGAGTCTCTCTCATGTTTCTGTAGCAGGACACTAGTCTATCTCCTGTTGTCTTGTCTGAGCCAGAACGTCAATTAGAGCAGGAGTCTCTCTCCTGTTTCTGTAGCAGTAAGACTTGGCTGAGCCAGAACGTCAATTAGAGCAGGAGTCTCTCTCCTGTTTCTGTAGCAGTAAGACTTGTCTGAGCCAGAACGTCACATAGAGCAGGAGTCTATCTCATGTTTCTGTAGCAGTAAGACTTGTCTGAGCCAGAACGTCACATAGAGCAGGAGTCTATCTCCTGTTTCTGTAGCAGTAAGACTTGTCTGAGCCAGAACGTCACATATAGCAGGAGTCTATCTCATGTTTCTGTAGCAGTAAGACTTGTCTGAGCCAGAACGTCACATAGAACAGGAGTCTATCTCCTGTTTCTGTAGCAGAACACTAGTCTATCTCCTGTTGTCTTGTCTGAGCCAGGGCTGCTTGATGTACAGGACACCCCCTGGACAGGACACTAGTCAGTTAGCCTAGTCTGAGCCAGAGCAGCGTGATGTACAGTACACCCCCTGGACAGGACACTAGTCAGTTAGCCTGGTCTGAACCAGAGCAGCGTGATGTACAGGACACCCCCTGGACAGCCACTAGTCAGTTAGCCTAGTCTGAACCAGAGCAGCGTGATGTACAGGACACCCCCTGGACAGGACACCCCCTGGACAGGACACACCCTGGTCTTGATGTACGTCGTTGCTCCTCTTTCTACCTGCTGGATTCTCTTTCTGTTTTCAATGGCAGAGAGTGCTGAGTAGGGAGGGAGGGAGAGAGAGAGGGAGAGAGGGAGGGAGGGAGAGAGAAAAGAGAGGGAGGGAGAGAGAAAAGAGAGGGAGGGAGAGAGGGAGGGAGGGAGGGAGGGAGAGAGAAAAGAGAGGGAGGGAGGGAAAAGAGAGGGAGGGAGAGAGAAAAGAGAGGGAGGGAGGGGGAGAGAGAGAGATTGAGAGAGAGAGAGCAAAGGAGAGAGAGAAAGGGCTTTGATTAAATATTTAGTATCAGATCTCTGCTGTCCTGCCAGATGTTTTTTTATCTGCTGTTGCCAGATGTCCTCCATCTTGTGGAAACACAGTTGTTTTATTTTATTTCATCACACAAAACATTGTACAGAACAAAACTCAACTATGAAAATAAAAGGTTCAACTTCCACAGTCCACATATGGGTGTCTGATGTGTGTAGCTCTCTCAGTAACATTCATGTTTGTGTGAACGCTCTATTTGACTGGCATTACCTGTGTTTCCCTCCAGAGGGAAGTTAAAACTTCAACTCATCTAGTTAACAGGATACACATACAGTACTCCAGCCTCTCTCTCTATACATCAGTCTCTCTATATACATCAGTCTCTCTATACATCAGTCTCTCTCTATACACCAGTCTCTCTCTATACACCAGTCTCTCTCTATACACCAGTCTCTCTCTATACACCAGTCTCTCTCTATACATCAGTCTCTCTCTATACACCAGTCTCTCTCTATACACCAGTCTCTCTCTATACACCAGTCTCTCTCTATACACCAGTCTCTCTCTATACCCCAGTCTCTCTCTATACATCAGTCTATATATACTTCAGTTTCTATATATACTTCAGTCTCTATATACATCAGTCTCTCTATACACCAGTCTCTCTATACACCAGTCTCTCTATATACATCAGTCTCTCTATATACATCAGTCTCTCTATATGCATCAGTCTCTCTATATACATTAGTCTCTCTCTATACATCAGTCTCTCTGTATACATCAGTCTCTCTATATGCACCAGTCTTTATATTTAAAAATCAAATCAAATCACATGTATTTATATAGCCCTTCGTACATCAGCTGATATCTCAAAGTGCTGTACAGAAACCCAGCCTAAAACCCCAAACAGCAAGCAATGCAGGTGTAGAAGCACGGTGGCTAGGAAAAACTCCCTAGAAAGGCCAATACCTAGGAAGAAACCTAGAGAGGAACCAGGCTATGTGGGGTGGCCAGTCCTCTTCTGGCTGTGCCGGGTGGAGATTATAACAGAACATGGCCAAGATGTTCAAATGTTCATAAATGACCAGCATGGTCGAATAATAATAAGGCAGAACAGTTGAAACTGGAGCAGCAGCACAGTCAGGTGGAAGTTGAAACTGGAGCAGCAGCATGGCCAGGTGGACTGGGGACAGCAAGGAGTCATCATGTCAGGTAGTCCTGGGGCATGGTCCTAGGGCTCAGGTCAGTTGAAACTGGAACAGCAGCATGGCCAGGTGGACTGGGGACAGCAAGGAGTCATCATGTCAGGTAGTCCTGGGGCATGGTCCTAGGGCTCAGGTCCTCCGAGAGAGAGAAAGAAAGAGAGAAGGAGAGAATTAGAGAACGCACACTTAGATTCACACAGGACACCGAATAGGACAGGAGAAGTACTCCAGATATAACAAACTGACCCTAGCCCCCCGACACATAAACTACTGCAGCATAAATACTGGAGGCTGAGACAGGAGGGGTCAGGAGACACTGTGGCCCCATCCGAGGACACCCCCGGACAGGGCCAAACAAATATATACACCAGTCTCTCTATATACATCAGTCTCTATATACACCAGTCTCTCTATATACATTAGTCTATCTATATACATCAGTCTCTATATACATCAGTCTCTCTATATATCAGTCTCTCTCTGTACATCAGTCTCTCTATATACACCAGTCTCTCTCTATACATCAGTCTCTATATACATCAGTCTCTCTATACACCAGTCTCTCTCTATACATCAGTCTCTCTCTATACACCAGTCTCTCTCTATACATCAGTCTCTCTCTATACACCAGTCTCTATATACATCAGTCTCTCTCTAAAACCAGTCTCTCTATATACATCAGTCTCTCTATACCCCAGTCTCTCTATATACATCAGTCTCTCTATATACATTAGTCTCTATATACATCAGTTTCTCTCTATACACCAGTCTCTATATACATCAGTCTCTCTCTATACACCAGTCTCTATATACATCAGTCTCTCTCTATACACCAGTCTCTCTATATACATCAGTGTCTCTATACATCAGTCTCTCTATATACATCAGTCTCTCTATATACATTAGTCTCTATATACATCAGTCTCTCTCTATACATCAGTCTCTTTATACACCAGTCTCGCTATACATCAGTCTCTCTCTATACATCAGTCTCTCTATATACATTAGTCTCTATATACATCAGTCTCTCTCTATACATCAGTCTCTCTATACACCAGTCTCTCTATACATCAGTCTCTCTCTATACACCAGTCTCTCTCTATACATCAGTCTCTCTATATACACCGGTCTCTATATACATCAGTCTCTCTATATACATCAGTCGCTCTATACATCAGTCTCTCTATATACATCAGTCTCTCTATACATTAGTCTCTATATACATCAGTCTCTCTCTATACATCAGTCTCTCTATATACATCAGTCTCTCTATATACATAAGTCTATATAGATCAGTCTCTACCTATACACCAGTCTCTATATACACCAGTCTCTATATACATCAGTCTCTATATACATCAGTATCTACCTATACACCAGTCTCTATATACACCAGTCTCTCTATACATCAGTCTCTCTATATACATCAGTTTCTCTATATACACCAGTCTCTATATACATCAGTCTCTCTCTATACACCAGTCTCTATATACATCAGTCTCTCTCTATACATCAGTCTCTCTATATACATCAGTCTCTCTATACATCAGTCTCTCTATATACATCATTCTCTCTATATACATCAGTCTCTATATACATCAGTCTCTCTCTATACATCAGTCTCTCTATATACATCAGTATCTCTATACATCAGTCTATATATACACCAGTATATATATACTTCAGTCTTTCTATATACACTAGTCTCTCTATATCCATCAGTCTCTCTATACACCAGTCTATATAGACTTCAGTCTCTCTATACATCAGTATCTCTATACATCAGTCTCTCTATACACCAGTCAATATATACTTCAGTCTCTCTATATACATCTGTCTTTCTATACATCAGTCTATATATACTTCAGTCTCTCTATATACATCAGTCTTTCTATACATCAGTCTCTATATACATCAGTCTCTATATACATCAGTCTCTATATACATCAGTCTCTCTATACACCAGTCTCTCTGTATACATCAGTCTCTCTCTATACACCCGTTCCTCTATATACACCAGTCTCTATATATACACCAGTCTCTATATATACATCAGTCTCTATATATACATCAGTCTCTCTGTATACATCAGTCTCTATATACACCAGTCTCTATATATACATCAGTCTCTCTATATACATTACTCTATCTCTATACATCAGTCTCTCTATACACCAGTCTCTCTATATACATCAGTGTCTCTATACATCAGTCTCTCTATACAGCAGTCTCTATATTTACATCAGTCTCTCTATATACATCAGTCTCTCTATATACATTAGTCTCTCTATACATCAGACTCTCTATATACATCAGACTCTCTATATACATCAGTCTCTCTATACACCAGTCTCTATATATACATCAGTCTCTCTATATACACCAGTCTCTCTATATACATCAGTCTCTCTATATACATCAGTCTCTCTATATACATTAGTCTCTCTATACATCAGTCTCTCTATATACATCAGTCTCTCTATACATCAGTCTCTCTATACACCAGTCTCTATATATACATCAGTCTCTCTATATATACACCTGTCTCTCTATATACATCAGTCTCTCTATACATCAGTCTCTCTATATACATCAGTCTCTCTATATACATTAGTCTCTATATACATCAGTCTCTCTCTATACATCAGTCTCTCTATATACATCAATCTCTCTATACACCAGTCTCTGTATATACACCAGTCTCTCTATATACATAAGTCTATATACATCAGTCTCTACCTATACACCACTCTCTATATACACCAGTCTCTATATACATCAGTCTCTACCTATACACCAGTCTCTATATACACCAGTCTCTATATACATCAGTCTCTCTATACATCAGTCTCTCTATACACCAGTCTCTCTATATATCAGTCTCTCTCTGTACATCAGTCTCTCTCTATACACCAGTCTCTCTCTATACATCAGTCTCTCTCTATACACCAGTCTCTCTCTATACATCAGTCTCTCTCTATACACCAGTCTCTATATACACCAGTCTCTCTATATACATCAGTGTCTCTATACATCAGTCTCTCTATATACATTAGTCTCTATATACATCAGTCTCTCTCTATACATCAGTCTCTCTATACACCAGTCTCTCTATACATCAGTCTCTCTCTATACATCAGTCTCTCTATATACATTAGTCTCTATATACATCAGTCTCTCTCTATACATCAGTCTCTCTATACACCAGTCTCTCTATACATCAGTCTCTCTCTATACACCAGTCTCTCTCTATACATCAGTCTCTCTCTATACACCGGTCTCTATATACATCAGTCTCTCTATATACATCAGTCTCTCTATATACATCAGTCTCTCTATATACATTAGTCTCTATATACATCAGTCTCTCTATATACATCAGTCTCTCTTTATACATCAGTCTCTCTATATACATCAGTCTCTCTATATACATCAGTCTCTCTATATACATCAGTCTCTCTATATACATCAGTCTCTCTATATACATTAGTCTCTATATACATCAGTCTCTCTCTATACATCAGTCTCTCTATATACATCAGTCTCTCTCTATACATCAGTCTCTCTATATACATCAGTCTCTCTATATACATCAGTCTCTCTATATACATCAGTCTCTCTATATACATCAGTCTCTCTATATACATTAGTCTCTATATACATCAGTCTCTCTCTATACATCAGTCTCTCTATATACATCAGTCTCTCTATATACATCAGTCTCTCTATATACATTAGTCTCTATATACATCAGTCTCTCTCTATACATCAGTCTCTCTATACATCAGTCTCTCTCTATACATCAGTCTCTCTTTTTCTTTATTTGTACTATTTTCTACACTGTAGAATAATAGTGAAGACATCAAAACTATGAAATAACACATGGAATCATGTAGTAACCAAAAAAGGTTTTAAAAAATCAAAATATATTTTAAATTGGAGATTCTTCAAAGTAGTCACCCTTTGCCTTGATGACAGCTTTGCACACTCTTAGCATCCTCTCAACTAGCTTCACCTGGAATTCTTTTCCAAAACGTTTGAATGAGTAGGTGTGTCCAAAACCTTTGTCTGGTACTGTACATCAGTCATCATTTTTCAACCACAGATCTAACTCTTCAACCACAGATCTAACTCTTCAACCACAGATCTAACTCTTCAACCACAGATCTAACTCTTCAACCACAGATCTAACTCTTCAACCACAGATCTAACTCTTCAACCACAGATCTAACTCTTCAACCACAGATCTAACTCTTCAACCACAGATCTAACTCTTCAACCACAGATCTAACTCTTCTTTAACTGTTCTAGTAATCATTTGTAATGAAAATACATTTCATTTGTAATGAAAATACATTTCATTTGTAAAGCTTCACACCGAAATGTGCTTTAGAAAATAATAATAATGATGAAAAACAAATCCAAAACACAGAGCATTGTACGCTGTGTGGTCTGATCCAGTGGATAGGAGAACAGAATGTATTCTAGAACTGTTTTCTCTCTTCTGTCTACTCTAGGCTCAGAGGATGATGGTGGCAGTCTGCTGATTCTACTGGCCCTGTTCGCTGGTATCATCCTGGCCCTGGTGTCCTCTCTATCGGTCCTCATGTGGTGAGATAATATACCATTTATCTGGTCCTGGTGTCCTCTATCTCATATAATAAGATCCTTATACCTGTTATCCTAGTCTAAATCACACACACTGTAATACACAGTTTCTATAGCAAGTGAATTTAAACATTTATTCACATGTAAATATGAATCGAATATGAATTTTGTTTTCAATATAGGGTGAGGCAACGGAGGCGGGACAATGTGACAAAACAGGAACTAACCTCAATGGTGAAGATGAAGTCCATGCCAATCTAAAGTGAGCAAGCCTTGACCTCTAACCTCTAACCCTTATCACTGACCTCTAAACTCTAACCCTTATCACTGACCTCTAAACTCTAACCCTTAACACTGACCTCTAACCCTTATAACTGAACTCTAACCTATCATCCTTATCTAACCTCTAAAAAGAGTGCTCGCAATTTCAACCAACCATTGCACATTTACCATGTAATATGGTTGAATCAAGCCATACCACTAGATCACCTGTAGTCCACACACAGAGACACGTACAATGCTCTCCCTCGCCCTCCATTTGGCAAATCTGACCATAACTCCATCCTCCTGATTCCCGCTAACAAGTAAAAACTCAAACAGGAAGTACCAGTGACGTGTTCAATACGAAGCGGTCCAATGAAACAGATGCTAAGCTACAGGACTGTTTCGCTACAACAGACAGGAATACGGGATTCATCTGATGGCATTGAGGAGTATATGTGCATTAATGACGTCGTCCCCACAGTGACTGTACGTACATATCCCAACCAGAAGCCATGGATTACAGGCAACATCCTCACTGAGCTAAAGGCCGCTTTCAAGGAGCTGTTACACTAATCCGGACACTTATAATAAATAATGCTATGCCCTCCGACAAACCACCAAACAGGCAAAGCATCAATACAGGACTAAGATTGTATCCTACTACATCAGCTCTGACGCTCGTCAGATGTAGCAGGGCTTGAAAACTATTACAGACTACAAAGGGAAACCCAGCCACGAGCTGCCCAGTGATGTGAGCCTACCAGAAGAGCTAAATGCCTTCTATGCTTGCTTCAAGGCAAGGAACATTGAACCATGCATGAGAGCAACAGCTGTTCCAGACGACTGTGTGATCACGGTCTCCGTAGCCGACATGAGAAAGACCTTTAAACAGGTCAACATTCCCAAGACCGCAGGGCCAGATGGATTACCAGGACGGTTGCTCCGGGCATGTGCTGATCAACTGGCAGGTGTCTTCACTGACATTTTCAACCTCTCACTGATCCAGTCTGTAATACCAACATGTTTCAAGCAGACCACCATAGTTCCTGTGCCCAAGAACACCAATTTAACCTGCCTAAATGCACTCACGTCTGTAGCCATGAAGTGCTTTGAAAGGCTGGTAATGGCTCACATCAACACCATCATCCCAAACACACTAGACCCACACCAATTTCCATACCGCCCCAACAGATCCACAGATGACAATCTTTATTGCACTCCACACTGCCCTTTCCCACCTGGACAAAAGAAACACCTACATGAGAATGCTATTCATTTATTATAGCTCAGCATTCAACACCATAGTAAAGCTCATCACTAAGCTAAGGACCCTGGGACTAAACACCTCCCTCTGCAACAGGATCCTGGACTTCCTGATGGGCCGCCCCTAGGTGGTAAGGGTAGGTAACAACGCATCTGCCACACTGACTTTCAACACGGGGGTCCTTCAGGGGTGCGTGTTTAGTCCCCTCCAAACTCCCTGTACATCCACAACTGTGTGGCCGCACACCGACTCCAACACCATCATTAAGTTTGCTGACGACGCGCCGGTTGTAGGTCTGACCACGTGGCGGTTGTAGGCCTGATCACGCGGCGGTTGTAGGCCTGATCACGCGGCGGTTGTAGGCCTGAGCACAGATGACAATGAGCCTATAGGGAGGAGGTCAGACACCTGGCAGTGTCAGCAAGACAAAGGACGGGGCTGTAGTGGAGTTGAGAGCTTCAAGTCCACATCAAAAAGGATCTATCACGGTTCACACACACCAACACAGTCATGAAGAGGTCACAACAACACCTCTTCCTCCTCAGGAGCCTGAAAAAATTTGGCGTGGGCCCTCAGATCCTCAAAAAGTTATACTGCTGCACCATTGAGAGCATCTTGACTGGCTACATCACTGGGGCTGAGTTCCCTGCCATCCAGGTTCTCTGTAACAGGCGGTGTCAGAGGAAGGCACTAAAAGTTATCAAAGACTCCAGCCCCCTAAATCTTAAACGATTCTCTCTGCTACAGCACAGAAAGCACTACCGATGCACCAAGTCTGGAACCAACAGGAACCTGAACCAAATAACTACCTGCACTATCAATACCTCAATTACCTCGTACCCCTGCACATCGAGGAGAGAGAAGGGAAGAGGAGTAGAGAGAAGGGAAGTGGAGGAGAGAGAAGGGAAGAGGAGGAGAGAGAAGGGAAGTAGACGAGAGAGAAGGGAAGAGGAGGAGAGAGAAGGGAAGAGGAGGAGAGAGAAGGGAAGAGGAGGAGAGAGAAGGGAAGAGGAGGAGAGAGAAGGGAAGAGGAGGAGAGAGAAGGGAAGAGGAGGAGAGAGAAGGGAAGAGAGGAGAGAGAAGGGAAGAGAGGAACAACACATAAATCACATGTAATAATGCCTTTCTCTGACAGACAGGCCCTGCATAATGACAGAGGCCGGGTGATGAATATAGAGAAGACAGACAGACAGAGAGACATATATTATAGTTAGTTCCTCTTCCCTTTTTGTTACTCATTGGGTATTTATTATTACTTTTGTAACGTTTCTATTATTTCTCTATTTTATTTCTCTCTGTGTTGTTGGGAAGGGACCTTAAGTAAACATTTCACTGTTAGTCTATACCTGTTGTTTACCAAGCATGTGACAAGATGTGATTTGACTAACCCCAACTCTCATCCACCCACAGTACTACTGAACCCATCTGTGATCTCTACGAGTTGGTGTGAAGATGGCTTTTGTGGCCTCGTATTGTAGCCTCGTATTGTAGCCTTGTATTGTAGCCTCGTATTGTAGGCTCGTATTGTTTGTCTGTCTGTCTGTCCGTCCGTCCGTCCGTCTGTCTGTCTTCCTTCTCTATATCCATCAGCCAGCTCTGTCATTATGCAGGGTCTGTCTCTGTCCGCTTCCTTCCCCCTTCTCTCCTCCTATCTAACCTCCTCCCTCCTCTTCTCAGCCTAGGTTGGCCCCTCCTCTCAGCCCTTATAGGGCCCCTTGTCTCCACCAGGCCACACCCCCAACAGATGGGTGCAGCATCCACACAACACGACCCACAATCCACCATGCTACCCGCAAGCCATCTGGGACGTGTGCCGTGCCTGATCGCTGCCTGCCAACGAACAGACATGTTGAAACCAATGACTGACTCCTCCCACTGGAGTTTAACATCATCTGATTGGCTATGAGGCTCAACACTACGTACTGTACAGTATGGAGCACCAACTAACAACATACCTGTCCTCCTCCCCTGAACTTCACTGACCGAATAAGGTATAGGTTCTGGTCTCTACCTTTCACATAGTTTTCCTTTCTGTGTACCTGATGACCTCATGGTCCTTCATTCATTTCAACTGTAAGAAGCATCACAGGGCATTATTTTATAGACCGATTGGCATTATAAACTGTTTTAGACTGTTTATGAAGAGGGTATAGATAGATTGGCATTCTGCAGAATAGAGACTGCAATTCAGAGGAGAAGGAACGGACTGCAAACAAGGCTGCTGCTATTGGTCATTGGATGAAAAGGAGGGAACAGAGTTCGGCCATATCCATGCTGGCCAATCACTAGCAGTGTCTGGATGACGTCATAACTTCCTGTATATCTGCATAGTTGCGTTAAATGAGTCAATGGAACACAGATGTTTTATTGACCAGACTGGAACACATTCAACAATCTGATCTAACAAAATAGATTTTTGTCAAATCTGTCATGATTTACGTATTGTAACAAGCCCACAATGTGGTTACTTACAGACTCCACCAGACTAGACTAGACTCCACCAGACTAGACTAGACTAGACCAGACCAGACTAGACTAGACCAGACTAGACTAGACTAGACCAGACTCCACCAGACTAGACTAGACCAGACTAGACTAGACTAGACTCCACCAGACTAGACTAGACGCCACCAGACTAGACTAGACTCCACCAGACTAGACTAGACTAGACTCCACCAGACTAGACTCCACCAGACTAGACTCCACCAGACTAGACTAGACTCCACCAGACTAGACTAGACTCCACCAGACTAGAGTAGACTAGACTAGACTCCACCAGACTAGACTCTACCAGACTAGACTCCACCAGACTAGAGTAGACTAGACTCCACCAGACTAGAGTAGACTAGACTCCACCAGACTAGACTAGACTCCACCAGACTAGAGTAGACTAGAGTCCACCAGACTAGACTCCACCAGACTAGACTAGACTCCACCAGACTAGACTAGACTAGACTCCACCAGACTAGACTAGACTCCACCAGACTAGAGTAGACTAGACTCCACCAGACTAGAGTAGACTATACTCCACCAGACTAGACGAGACTAGACTCCACCAGACTAGACTCCGCCAGACTAGACTAGACCACCAGACTAGATTAGACTAGACTCCACCAGACTAGACTCCACCAGACTAGAGTAGACTAGACTCCACCAGACTAGAGTAGACTAGACTCCACCAGCCTAGACTCCACCAGACTAGAGTAAACTCCACCAGACTAGAGTAGACTAGAGTAAACTCCACCAGACTAGAGTAGACTAGATTAGACTCCACCAGACTAGAGTAGACTAGACTCCACCAGACTAGAGTAGACGAGACTAGACTCCACCAGACTAGACTCCACCAGACTAGACTCCGCCAGACTAGACTAGACCACCAGACTAGAGTAGACTAGACTCCATCAGACTAGACCAGACTAGACTCCACCAGACTAGAGTAGACTAGACTCCACCAGACTAGAGTAGACTAGACTCCACCAGACTAGACTCCACCAGACTAGAGTAAACTCCACCAGACTAGAGTAGACTAGAGTAAACTCCACCAGACTAGAGTAGACTAGATTAGACTCCACCAGACTAGAGTAGACTAGACTCCACCAGACTAGAGTAGATTAGACTCCACCAGACTAGAGTAGACTAGATTAGACTCCACCAGACTAGACTCCACCAGACTAGAGTAGACTAGACTCCACCAGACTAGAGTAGACTAGACTCCACCAGACTAGAGTAGACGAGACTAGACTCCACCAGACTAGACTCCACCAGACTAGACTCCGCCAGACTAGACTAGACCACCAGACTAGAGTAGACTAGACTCCACCAGACTAGAGTAGACTAGACTCCACCAGACTAGACTCCACCAGACTAGAGTAGACTAGACTAGACTCCACCAGACTAGAGTAGATTAGACTCCACCAGACTAGACTCCACCAGACTAGACTCCACCAGACTAGACTAGACTCCACCAGACTAGACTAGACTCCACCAGACTAGAGTAGACTAGACTCCACCAGACTAGAGTAGACTAGACTCCACCAGACTAGAGTAGACTAGACTCCACCAGACTAGAGTAGACTAGACTCCACCAGACTAGAGTAGACTAGACTCCACCAGACTAGAGTAGACTAGACTCCACCAGACTAGACTAGACTCCACCAGACTAGAGTAGACTAGACTCTACCAGACTAGAGTAGACTAGACTCCACCAGACTAGAGTAGACTAGACTCCACCAGACTAGAGTAGACTAGACTCCACCAGACTAGAGTAGACTAGACTCCACCAGACTAGAGTAGACTAGACTCCACCAGACTAGACTAGACTCCACCAGACTAGAGTAGACTAGACTCTACCAGACTAGAGTAGACTAGACCCCACCAGACTAGAGTAGACTAGACTCCACCAGACTAGAGTAGACTAGACTCCACCAGACTAGAGTAGACTAGACTCCACCAGACTAGAGTAGACTAGACTCCACCAGACTAGACTAGACTAGACCAGACTACCACCACCCATCTGTGTGGCTTTCTCCCATGGTCTGGAGGTGTAGAGGATTGACATCTACAGAGTCCCAGCCCTGATGACCTTTACAGTCACATGACCCCCCCATGGCCAAGACATCTACAGAGTCCCAGCCCTGACAACCTTTACAGTTACATGACCCCCCCCCCATGGCCAAGACATCTACAGAGTCCCCATGACCCCCCCCCCCCCATGGCCAAGACATCCACAGAGTCCCAGCCCTGACAACCTTTACAGTTACATGACCCCCCCCCCCCCCCATGGCCAAGACATCTACAGAGTCCCAGCCATGACAACCTTTACAGTTTCATGACCCCCCCCCCCCCCATGGCCAAGACATCTACAGAGTCCCCATGACCCCCCCCCATGGCCAAGACGTCTACAGAGTCACAGTCCTGACAACCTTTACAGTTTCATGACCCTCCCCCCATGGCCAAGACAGACTAATAATATGGTGACCCTCTCATCGTCACCCATTATGAGAGGGATTTAAACACTTCAGATACAACCAGCATGACATCAGTTCTCGTCCCTCCCATTTCCCAACATCACACAGTGTTATTCTGCTCTAAATGACAGTGATGTTATTTGTTGGTTCTTTACATCGCTGTGTAGTCATGGGAAACACAACGTGCCTTTGCTCAAACTTCCTTTCTGAGATGATTTCACAACTGTAATGTTCTCTCAAGCTATTACCTATGCATGGATCCTATTGAAGCTTGGTGTATGTTGTATTCTATATTATATTAACCAACAGAATGAAATAGTTCCTATATATTATGTATTTTTTTGTTGTTGAGATCTTTAGCTAAACTGTTATCTATGCACCATTCCCCAGTCAATGATATGAAGCTCAAATACAGTATGTACATATTTCCCAGTCTGTATATCGTCCCAAATGGCACCCTGTTCCCGTAGTGCTCTAGTGTTGACCAGGCCCATGCAGCTCTGGTCAACAGTAGTGTACTCTAATAGAGATTAGGGTGCCGTGTGGGAAACACGATCATGTTGTTTTCATGATTCATAGTAATTCATCATATTTAGTTTTCTGTTTTCTGTGATAATGATCGACGGAAAGTGATTGTCTCATTGATAATCAAAGTGAACAGAAGCAATGTATGATTTTTAAAATTCAAACCCTGATTTAATAGCAATATTTCAAATCCAGGCGAATTGAACTTCAGACTTAAAGATGTGTTTGTGATGGATAATGTTTGCCCTACCTCGAACAATACATTGTGTTATCTGTGCCAAAGCCTTGCTATGCATATAGAAAATGGCAACTTTTACATGAGTCATGAGTCACCCCCTAGATGTCCTTTAGAGGTCATCTACCGTTTCCAAAACATACTGAATCCTACAGCTGTCACCATTCAGTTCCCATAACAAACTGAATCCTACAGCTGTCACCATTCAGTTCCCATAACATACTGAATCCTACAGCTGTCACCATTCAGTTTCCATAACATACTGAATCCTACAGCTGTCACCCTTCAGTTCCCATAACATACTGAATCCTACAGCTGTCACCCTTCCGTTCCCATAACATACTGAATCCTACAGCTGTCACACTTCAGTTTCCATAACATACTGAATCCTACAGCTGTCACCCTTCAGTTCCCATAACATACTGAATCCTACAGCTGTCACCCTTCCGTTCCCATAACATACTGAATCCTACAGCTGTCACACTTCAGTTTCCATAACATACTGAATCCTACAGCTGTCACACTTCAGTTCCCATAACATACTGAATCCTACAGCTGTCACCCTTCAGTTCCCATAACATACTGAATCCTACGGCTGTCACCATTCAAGTAGAGTCAGTACAAGTTATACACAAGATATCCCATCAGACTATAGTAGCATTGAGACACTCTGATTTGTCTGACAGTCACCTGAGATGTCATTTTAACCAGAGATGCTCAGGAAAGACATTCAATAGACAGTGACGACGGCCATGTTGTCTCCTCCACCAGAGCAATATGGATCACATCTCTCTGCGTGGCTGTCTGATGAAATGTTCTCTCTCTCTGACCGTCACACAGTGAGATGTGATGGTCAGACACATGGCTGACAATGGTGTTTTTACCTGACAGTACTGTAGGGACCAGGTTGAAGAGAGTTAGGGTTGTTGTGATGGTTAGGGTTGTTGTGATGGTTAGGGTTGTTGTGATGTGGGGTAGTCTACTGGTGTTGTTCACATGGTCCTGTGGTGGGGTGGTCTACTGGTGTTGTCCACATGGTCCTGTGGTGGGTGGTGGGGTAGTCTACTGGTGTTGTTCACATGGTCCTGTGGTGGGTGGTGGGGTAGTCTACTGGTGTTGTTCACATGGTCCTGTGGTGGGGTAGTCTACTGGTGTTGTTCACATGGTCCTGTGGTGGGGTAGTCTACTGGTGTTGTTCACATGGTCCTGTGGTGGGGTAGTCTACTGGTGTTGTTCACATGGTCCTGTGGTGGGGTAGTCTACTGGTGTTGTTCACATGGTCCTGTGGTGGGGTAGTCTACTGGTGTTGTTCACATGGTCCTGTGGTGGGGTAGTCTACTGGTGTTGTTCACATGGTCCTGTGGTGGGGTAGTCTACTGGTGTTGTTCACATGGTCCTGTGGTGGGGTAGTCTACTGGTGTTGTTCACATGGTCCTGTGGTGGGGTAGTCTACTGGTGTTGTTCACATGGTCCTGTGGTGGGGTAGTCTACTGGTGTTGTTCACATGGTCCTGTGGTGGAGCAGTCTACTGGTGTTGTTCACATGGTCCTGTGGTGGGGTGGTCTACTGGTGTTGTTCACATGGTCCTGTGGTGGGGTGGTCTACTGGTGTTGTTCACATGGTCTTGTGGTGGGGTGGTATTCAGTCTGGTTGGATAATGTCATTATCTATTAAGGTAAGAAGTCGATTGTTTGTTTGTAGAGAAGCTTCAAGTCTGTTTCATCACAATGCTCTTAACGTCTTACCAGAAACAGGCTGACAGATTCTTCTGGAGCTGTGGTATCATCTCTGCCTCATCTCAAAAAGGAAGTAGACCTTAGCCTTGATTTTCAGTTTTGGCCCGAGGGCGACATCGGGATTTTGAAATTTAACGGAGGGATGCATTTTTTGTGGGACTAATTGTTTGTTATAATCAATTGGCAGAGGCCTCCCGTGTGGCGCAGTGGTCTAAGCTACTGCATCGCAGAGCTAGAAGTGTCATTACAGACCCGGGTTCGATCCCAGGCTGTGTCATAGCTGGCCGTGACTAAAAGACCCATGAGGCGGCACATAATTGGCCCATTGTTGTTCGGGTTAGGAGAGGGTTTGGCAGGCCAAGATTTCCTTGTCCCATCGCTCTAGTGCCTCCTGTGGCAGACCAGGCGCATGCACGCTGACACGGTCGCAAGGTGTTTCCTCCAACACATTAAAGCAGCAGGCATTGTGTCAAGAGACAGTGCTGCTTGGCAGGGTCGTGTTTCGACCTTCACCTCTCCCGAGTCCTTAGGGGAGTTGCAGCGATGGGACAAGACTGTTACTACCAATTCAGATATCACGAAATTGGGGAGAAAAAAGGGGTAAAAAAATCAATAAAAATGATGTCTCTTGAACTGCTCGCGGGCCATACTTTGCCCCCCCTCCCCTTGCTCTAGGGTACATGCAGGACTTGGGCAGGACCTCACAGGAGCCAAGTACAGGCACCTTAAATGTTCAACTGCTTGAGTACTGCTTGTTCCTATATTATCTCAAAAGTATTGTGGAGCTCCTGCAGCTAAATATAAGCAGGAAACCAACATGAGTACCGACACCTACTTCAATCCATGTCAAGCACTGGGTTATATGGAATAGCACTTGTCTTACTCGTGAGAATAGGACTATAGGATAGGACCTATCACAGGACACTGTCACAACACAACATGCTTGTTTATTTGAGGCCCTTTTATTATTGGTAAAGACAAACCATTTATTGGGAAAATGGGATATAATTGTGAAAAATGGTATCAAATCAAATTGTATTTGTCACATGTGCCATATAGAACAGATGTAGACTTTACTGTGAAATGCTTACTGACGAGCCCTTAACCAACAACACAGAATTACAAAGTAAGAATTGAATGGTAAAGAAAATGCAATTGAATTCTGCATCGTTCTATTGTCTTTCTAGTATCAATGTTCCACCAAACTCCATGTCAGGTCAATATAATAATATACATACCCTGGTATGGCTCTTGAGATACCCTGGCCTGTGTGCCAGGCTCTTGATATACCCTGGCCTGTGTGCCAGGCTCTTGAGATACCCTGGCCTGTGTGCCAGGCTCTTGAGATACCCTGGCCTGTGTGCCAGGCTCTTGAGATACCTTGGCCTGTGTGCCAGGCTCTTGAGATACCCTGGCCTGTGTGCCAGGCTCTTGAGATACCCTGGCCTGTGTGCCAGGCTCTTGAGATACCCTGGCCTGTGTGCCAGGCTCTTGAGATACCCTGGCCTGTGTGCCAGGCTCTTGAGATACCCTGGCCTGTGTGCCAGGCTCTTGAGATACCCTGGCCTGTGTGCCAGGCTCTTGAGATACCCTGGCCTGTGTGCCAGGCTCTTGAGATAACGTGGCCTATGTGCCAGGCTCTTGAGATACCTTGGCCTGTGTGCAAGGCTCTTGATATACCCTGGCCTGTGTGCCAGGCTCTTGAGATACCCTGGCCTGTGTGCCAGGCTCTTGAGATACCCTGGCCTGTGTGCCAGGCTCTTGAGATACCTTGGCCTGTGTGCCAGGCTCTTGAGATACCTTGGCCTGTGTGCCAGGCTCTTGAGATACCCTGGCCTGTGTGCCAGGCTCTTGAGATACCCTGGCCTGTGTGCCAGGCTCTTGAGATACCCTGGCCTGTGTGCCAGGCTCTTGAGATACCCTGGCCTGTGTGCCAGGCTCTTGAGATACCCTGGCCTGTGTGCCAGGCTCTTGACAACTTCTTATGGAATTGCCTTTAAGCTTGAAAATGACATTGGAGTTGGCAAAAGCACAGATCTGGGAACAGGCTAAATACAGTGCCTTCGGAAAATATTCAGACCCCTCGACTATTTCCAAATGTTGTTACGTTACACCCTTATTCTAAAATGTATAAAATAAAAATGTACATAAAGTACCAGTCAAACGTTTGGACACATCTACTCATTCAAGGGTTTTTCTTTATTTTGACTATTTTCTACATTGTAGAATAATAGTGAAGGCGTCAAAACTATGAAATAACACACATGGAATCATGTAGTAACGAAAAGTGTTAAACAAATGAAAATATATTTGAGATTCTTCAAAGTAGCCACCCTTCGCCTTGATGACAGTTTTGCACACTCTTAGCATTCTCTCAACCAGCTTCATGAGGTAGTCACCTGGAATGCATTTCAATTAACAGGCGTGCCCTGTTAAAAGTTAATTTGTGGAATTTCTTTCCTTCTTAATGCGTTTGAGCCAATCAGTTGTGTTGTGACAAGGTATGGGTGGTATACAGAAGATAGCCCTATTTGGTAAAAGACCAAGTCCATATTATGGCAAGAACAGCTCAAATAAGAGAAATGCCAGTCCATCATTATTTTAAAACATGAAAGTCAGTCAATACGAAACATTTCAAGAACTTTGAAAGTTTCTTCAAGTGCAGTCGCATAAACCATCAAGCGCCATGATGAAACTGGCTCTCATGAGGACCTCCACATGAAAGGAAGACCCAGAGTTACCTCTGCTGCAGAGGATAAGTTCATTGGAGTGGTATTTCAGTTTTGATGTCTTCACTATTATTCTACAATGTAGAAGATAGTAAAAACATTGTAAAATGAAAAGAAAAACCCTTGAATGAGTAGGTGCTCTAAAACTTTTGACCGGTAGTGTATATGTCTTGGACCAGGCTCTATATGTATGTCTGTATCTTTTCTGTTGACAATTTATCAGTGTATCATATTTTCTTTATTTCTTGATGTGCATAACTGTTGGCTGACCAGCTGTGCCTGACTTGGGCAGGAGCTCTGTTGGCTGACCAGCCGTGCCTGACTTGGGCAGGAGCTCTGTTGGCTGACCAGCCGTGCCTGACTTGGGCAGGAGCTCTGTTGGCTGACCAGCCGTGCCTGACTTGGGCAGGAGCTCTGTTGGCTGACCAGCCGTGCCTGACTTGGGCAGGAGCTCTGTTGGCTGACCAGCCGTGCCTGACTTGGGCAGGAGCTCTGTTGGCTGACCAGCCGTGCCTGACTTGGGCAGGAGCTCACTGGAGCTGAGTACCAGCACCTCAAATGTCCCTCTTATCGAATATTAGCTTAAATGTATTGTGAAGCTCCTGCACCTGAATATATATCGGCACCTATTTCAGTCCATGTCAAGCACAGCTGGGCAGCGTGGGAGGGAGGGGCTAGCGCTGTTGGTTTTATATAGAGAAAGATAGCTCTGGTCCAGGTTGTGGTTTGGTAATGTTCTCAAAGTCGCCCTGGACCAGAGCTATAGATATTAACACGTCCATTATAGATGTAGTGTATCTCTGCTTTGGTGAACGACAATATAAGCTCTTTGTCTTACTTTATACGTTCGTACTTCTGTGAAATAAAGATTATTATTTTATCACATGCTTGCTCTTTACTATTCTATAGATTACTATTAGAGGGTTGGACAATTATGGGAACTTTCCCAAACTTCCCAGGTTTTCCAGAAACCCTGGATGGAAGAGTCCTTGATTTCCTGCTTATGCCCCCATTTATAACCACATTACCATAGATATCATCAATTAATCATATTTGGTATAGATTTGAACAATAGACTTGTTTATATTGCTCTAAGTGGTCCTTCCATCCTGTGGTCAGCCTTACCCAACCCTCCTGATCCCCTAAAGGACAAGTCTCAACCCAGGATGTTGTTACTTCAAAAGGGTACAATGTGTTGTCGTTGAGACAAATTAATTATGTTATTTTAGTAAAACCCCATAATAAGACGACCCTACTCTCCTCAACAGAGCTGTTTTGGGGTTATTCCACTTGGCCCCTGAAACAGACTGTCCTGTCAAAGTCCCATAACCCTCCTCTCCCTAACAGAGTCCCATAACCCTCCTCTCCCTGACAGTCCCATAACCCTCCTCTCCCTAACAGAGTCCCATAACCCTCCTCTCCCTAACAGTCCCATAACCCTCCTCTCCCTGACAGTCCCATAACCCTCCTCTCCCTGACAGTCCCATAACCCTCCTCTCCCTGACAGTCCCATAACCCTCCTCTCCCTGACAGTCCCATAACCCTCCTCTCCCTGACAGAGTCCCATAACCCTCCTCTCCCTAAGAGTCCCATAACCCTCCTCTCCCTGACAGTCCCATAACCCTCCTCTCCCTGACAGTCCCATAACCCTCCTCTCCCTGACAGTCCCATAACCCTCCTCTCCCTAACAGAGTCCCATAACCCTCCTCTCCCTAACAGTCCCATAACCCTCCTCTCCCTGACAGTCCCATAACCCTCCTCTCCCTGACAGTCCCATAACCATCCTCTCCTTCTCAGTCCCATAACCCTCCTCTCCCTAACAGTCCCATAACCCTCCTCTCCCTAACAGTCCCATAACCCTCCTCTCCCTGACAGTCCCATAACCCTCCTCTCCCTGACAGTCCCATAACCCTCCTCTCCCTAACAGTCCCATAACCCTCTTCTCCCTGACAGTCCCATAACCCTCCTCTCCCTGACAGTCCCATAACCCTCCTCTCCCTAACAGAGTCCCATAACCCTCCTCTCCCTAACAGAGTCCCATAACCCTCCTCTTCCTGACAATCCCATAACCCTCCTCTCCCTGACAGTCCCATAACCCTCCTCTCCCTAACAGAGTCCCATAACCCTCCTCTCCCTAACAGAGTCCCATAACCCTCCTCTCCCTAACAGAGTCCCATAACCCTCCTCTCCCTAACAGAGTCCCATAACCCTCCTCTCCCTAACAGAGTCCCATAACCCTCCTCTCCCTAACAGAGTCCCATAACCCTCCTCTCCCTGACAGTCCCATAACCCTCCTCTCCCTGACAGTCCCATAACCCTCCTCTCCCTGACAGAGTCCCATAACCCTCCTCTCCCTAACAGAGTCCCATAACCCTCCTCTCCCTGACAGTCCCATAACCCTCCTCTCCCTAACAGTCCCATAACCCTCCTCTCCCTGACAGTCCCATAACCCTCCTCTCCCTAACAGAGTCCCATAACCATCCTCTCCCTAACAGTCCCATAACCATCCTCTCCCTGACAGTCCCATAACCCTCCTCTCCCTGACAGTCCCATAACCATCCTCTCCCTGACAGTCCCATAACCCTCCTCTCCCTAACAGAGTCCCATAACCCTCCTCTCTCTAACAGAGTCCCATAACCCTCCTCTCCCTGACAGTCCCATAACCCTCCTCTCCCTAACAGAGTACCATAACCCTCCTCTCCCTGACAGTCCCATAACCCTCCTCTCCCTGACAGTCCCATAACCCTCCTCTCCCTGACAGTCCCATAACCATCCTCTCCCTAACAGTCCCATAACCATCCTCTCCCTAACAGTCCCATAACCCTCCTCTCCCTGACAGTCCCATAACCCTCCTCTCCCTGACAGAACATGACCAATCAATATGAATGCATCTGATTATTATATTTTCATCAGAAAAGGCAGGAAGTCTGTCTACCAGTGACAGAATGTTGATTTAAAAGTTGAATAGGTATTTTTACAAATAGACGTTTTGAACCTTTACGTTGTACCTGTTCCTGTGTGTCAGTCTGTCTCTTCTGAGATGGAGAGAGGACACTGTCCTTCCTGGTAGTAACAGAACCCGATTACTACCACTGACACAAACAGATTCTTCTGAGATGGAGAGAGGACACTGTCCTTCCTGGTAGTAGTAGTAACAGAACCCGATTACTACCACTGACACAAACAGATTCTTCTGAGATGGAGAGAGGACACTGTCCTTCCTGGTAGTAGTAGTAACAGAACCCGATTACTACCACTGACACAAACAGATTCTTCTGAGATGGAGAGAGGACACTGTCCTTCCTGGTAGTAGTAGTAACAGAACCCGATTACTACCACTGACACAAACAGATTCTTCTGAGATGGAGAGAGGACACTGTCCTTCCTGGTAGTAGTAGTAACAGAACCCGATTACTACCACTGACACAAACAGATTCTTCTGAGATGGCCTTCTCTATTTAACTACAGTCACTGACCCTCCTTAAGGCTAAGTGCCCTGCTTACAGGAAACAGGAAATGCTGCCCCGGTCAGACAGGAAGGACAGTGTCCTCTGTCCAGGACAGGGACTGGTGCCAAGACAGCCAGAGGCAGAGTGGAACAACCTCGCATAGAGGGAAGTGTTATGGGACTTTGTTAGGGAGAGGAGGGTTATGTGACTGTCAGGGAGAGGAGGGTTATGTGACTGTCAGGGAGAGGAGGGTTATGGGACTGTCAGGGAGAAGAGGGTTATGGGACTGTCAGGGATAAGAGGGTTATGGCTCACAGTCGGCGTTCCAATTTATCCCAAAGGTGTTCGATGGGGTTGAGGTCAGGGCTATGTGCAGGTCAGTCAAGTTCTTCCACACAAATCTCGACAAACCATTTCTGTATGGATCTCGTTTTGTGCACAGTGGCATTAACATGCTGAAACAGGAAAGGGCCTTCCCCAAAAAGTTGCAAGCATAGAATCACCTTCCTGTCCGACCGGGGCAGCATTTCCTGTTTCCTGTAAGCAGGGCACTTAGCCTTAAGGAGGGTCAGTGACTGCAGTTAAATAGAGGCCATCTCAGAAGAATCTGTTTGTGTCAGTGGTAGTAATCGGGTTCTGTTACTACTCAACCCTGGTCAATGGAGAGCCATCTCAGAAGAATCTGTTTGTGTCAGTGGTAGTAATCGGGTTCTGTTACTACTACTACCAGGAAGAACAGTGTCCTCTCTCCATCTCAGAAGAATCTGTTTGTGTCAGTGGTAGTAATCGGGTTCTGTTACTACTACTACCAGGAAGAACAGTGTCCTCTCTCCATCTCAGAAGAATCTGTTTGTGTCAGTGGTAGTAATCGGGTTCTGTTACTACCAGGAAGGACAGTGTCCTCTCTCCATCTCAGAAGAGACAGACTGACACACAGGAACAGGTACAATGTAAAGGTTCAAAACGTCTATTTGTAAAAATACCTATTCAACTTTTAAATCAACATTCTGTCACTGGTAGACAGACTTCCTGCCTTTTCTGATGAAAATATAATAATAATAATCAGATGCATTCATATTGATTGGTCATGTTCTGTTGTAATGATAACTGATTGGGCATGTTGTTATGAGGAGGCAGACTCCTGTTGTATCCTGGAAGCTCCTCCGAGGCCTTGCTCCGAGCGGCAGACTGATTCCTACCAACATGTATTATTCCAGTGTATCTCGAGCAACACCCACTCACACCCATAAACCGCTTCAAAGTCCACACGGACACATTACTTAGCATACCGAGTGGTCCAGGGCACAGATTTATTTTGGAAAAAGAACAACTTTGAATCCATCCAGTCTTTACAACACAAGGTACCAATATCAAAATAAGATATACACTATATATATACACAAAAGTATGTGGACACCCCTTTAAATTAGTGGATTTGGCTACATCAGCCACACCCGTTCAGAACTGTATTAAAATAATTAATAATTGAGCACACAGCCATGCAATCTCCATAGACAAACACTGCCAGTAGAGCAGTCATAGGATGCCACCTTTCCAACAAGTCAGTTCGTCAAATTTCTGCCCTGCTAGAGCTGCCCCGGGTGACTGGAAGTGCTGTATTGTGAAGCGGACACGTCTAGGAGCAACAACGGCTCAGCTGTGAAGTGGTAGGCCACACAAGCTCACAGAACGGGATCGCCGAGTGCTGAAGCATCGTCTGTCCTCGGTTGCAACACCCACTACAGAGTTCCAAACTGCCTCTGGAAGCAACGTCATGTTAAGAACTGTTTGTCTGAAGCTTCAAGGGTTTGGGGAAGACCATTTCCTGTTCCAGCTTGACAATGCCCCCCCGTGCACAAAGAGAAGTTCATACAGAAATGATTTGTCCAGAGTGGTGAGGAAGAACTTGACTGGCCTGCATAGAACCCTGACCTCAACCCCATCAAACACCTTTCAGATTAATTGGAACGCCGACTCCGAGCCAGGCCTAATCACCCAACATCAGTGCCCAACCTCACTAATACTCTTGTGGCTGAATGGAAGCAAGTCCCCACAGCAATGTTCCAACATCTAGTGGAAGGCCTTCCCAGAAGAGGCTGCTATAGCAGCGAAGAGGGGACCAACTCCATATTAATGCCCATGATTTTGGAAGGAGACGTTGGACGAGCAGGTGTCCACATGCTTTTGGTCAGTGTAGTGTACTTAACATTTAAAATTCTAATTCAAGATATAATATTCAAACAAATCAAATGCATGTGAATTATGAAACATATTTCATTCAGTACACTGTGAATAAAGACCGCAGCAATGATTATCTTGATGCATAATGATAATGGACATGACATATGGTTAAACATAAGAGTGTATAATAAGTTGACTCATTGATGCCCTCTGCAGGCCAGGTGGTCAAACTGCAGCACACAGCCACAGTATATTCATAGTGCACAATTTAGCGAAATATTTTGCAAAGCAACAAGTTTAGCAACAAAAAAAAAAACAAGTGTTTATTTTTAAACAAGTTCAGGTTAAATCCCGGGCCTGTTTTAAACCTGTCTTACTCCGTTCAGTACCTAGTGAATATACCCACAGCTGTTCACCCTCATCAGAACACCGACTAATACAACTCAAATATTATGATCACAAAGTAGGAACATATTAAAGGAATGTTTAAACAGCGTCTCTCCAAATGTCATCTTCTCTCGATTATATAGATAAAAACTCATGTTAAAACATGCCATCACCTAATGAGTACTACATCATCACTTAACATCAGGCAGCAACTGGAGGCTCCACCAATAACAAACACTTAGAAATGTACTGCTCTGTTCCCTAGGACCTTCAGCTTCATAATGTACTGCTCTGTTCCCTAGGACCTTCAGCTTCATAATGTACTGCTCTGTTCCCTAGGACCTTCAGCTTCTTATTGTACTGCTCTGTTCCCTAGGACCTTCAGCTTCTTATTGTACTGCTCTGTTCCCTAGGACCTTCAGCTTCATAATGTACTGCTCTGTTCCCTAGGACCTTCAGCTTCATAATGTACTGCTCTGTTCCCTAGGACCTTCAGCTTCATAATGTACTGCTCGGTTCCCTAGGACCTTCAGCTTCATAATGTACTGCTCGGTTCCCTAGGACCTTCAGCTTCATAATGTACTGCTCGGTTCCCTAGGACCTTCAGCTTCATAATGTACTGCTCTGTTCCCTAGGACCTTCAGCTTCATAATGTACTGCTCGGTTCCCTAGGACCTTCAGCTTCATAATGTACTGCTCTGTTCCCTAGGACCTTCAGCTTCATAATGTACTGCTCTGTTCCCTAGGACCTTCAGCTTCATAATGTACTGCTCTGTTCCCTAGGACCTTCAGCTTCATAATGTACTGCTCTGTTCCCTAGGACCTTCAGCTTCATAATGTACTGCTCTGCTCCCTAGGACCTTCCATTCCATCCAAGTGGACACTTCAGGAGAAGAGTAGAGAATTAGAATGTCGCCTTTCCCTTTGACCCCGTCAGTAAAATACCCTCGTACAACCATCCGACTCCTCCCTACATTCTGCTTAGCTGCACTGACAGCACAGCAGTAATCAGTCTGGTAATTACAAGGCTATAAGATACCTCACAGCTCGACATCAAGCACTTCCACACACTACTGCACTGACAGTCACACAGGACACAGCCTCCCAGCCTGAGAGTGACGGACTAGAGGAGGGAGGGAGGGGGCAGTTTAGTGGGGGGGTGGTGGAGGAAGAAGACGTGATCACTCCCATGGGGTGAAGAAAATAGACGAGTGAGGCTGAGGCATTGTGGGGTTTACCGGTGTACCAGATGGCACCTTATTCCCTTCATAGTACACTACTTTAGACTAGAACCCTATTCCCTATATAGTGCACTACTTTAGACCAGAGCCCTATTCCCTATATAGTGCACTACTTTAGACCAGATCCCTATAGAACCCTATTCCCTATATAGTGCACTACTTTAGACCAGAGCCCTATTCCCTATATAGTGCACTACTTTAGACTAGAACCCTATTCCCTATATAGTGCACTACTTTAGACCAGAGCCCTATTCCCTATATAGTGCACTACTTTAGACCAGATCCCTATAGAACCCTATTCCCTATATAGTGCACTACTATTGACCAGAGCCCTATTCACTATATGGGGAATAGGGCTCTGGTCTGTAGTAGTGCACTATATAGGGAATAGGGTTCTGGTCAATAGTAGTGCACTACATATGGAATAGGGTTCTGGCCAATAGTAGTGCACTATATAGGGAATAGGGTTCTAGTCAATAGTAGTGCACTACATATGGAATAGGGTTCTGGCCAATAGTAGTGCACTATATAGGGAATAGGGTTCTGGTCAATAGTAGTGCACTATATAGGGAATAGGGTTCTGGCCAATAGTAGTGCACTATATAGGGAATAGAGTGCTATTAGGGAGGCGTAGTGTTGGCCCTTCCTTCCATCAGATGTCAATGGCGATGCCGTGCTTGGTGGAGATCACGTCTCGAGTTCCTGTCAGGTACATGAGCACAGAGCACAGGTGTGGCAGGGTGGCTGTGATGCTCACATACAGCCAATATGAGATGGGGGCCGTGTTGCCGAACGGACACACCCACAGGCCATGGCGGACCCCGTCTCGGATGTGGTGTGAGGCCAGGGAGATAAACAGCAGCCAGGGTAGAGAGCACCACGAGTCCTTTAGCCTGCCCAGCCACAGCACCAGCCTCAGAGAGAAGCAGAGGACTGGGATTAGAGAGGAGCAGTGGAGGGGGGGGCGGTGGGGCAGGCTGGTGGCTGCCTGGAGGAAACAGGCAGAAAACATAGGTTATTGTTTATGTTTCTATTCTACATTCCTTCATGAACACTGTGGGCCAGATTCCCAGACACAGATTAGGCCTAGTACTAAACTAAGGTTGTTCCAATGGAGATCTTGAGTTTATTAGTCCTAATCTTTTGTCTGTGAAAATGTAGCACACTAATCTATAACTGACACTGAAAACCAAAGGGAGAAATCTTTCTTACTTTGAGCGACAGAGAGCCAGCCATATAGAAGTGATCCAGGTCTATAACAGAGGCCAGTATCCCTGCTAAGATAACTTCATAGAAGTCACTCTTCTTCTTGAGGCCAATGACGATAGCCCAGGACCAGAGGCCTATCAGACAATGGACGGTGTTGTCCAGCACTGCCCGCAGCCACAGGTGCTGTTGGAGTAGGGTCAGCTGCATGACGTGGTCAGCTAGCACACAGAAGGCCCCCAGCGCAGTGCTGGCCAGTAGGGAGGCAGAGGAGAAGGTCTGGAGCAATGCCTGGGCTTTCTCCGTCTCCACGGCCAGGCTCAGGGGCATGGAGCCACCCGTACCCCCAGCAGAAGAGGATGAGTCCAGCTTGGAGTGATACCCTCGCATGGCGCTTCTGGAGGGAGGAGGTCCACTTCCATAGGAGGTCAGCAACACCTAGATGGCAAACTAGAAGACAGTATACTGTAAACATAAATTACACATGATGGAACTAGCTCTAGTCCAGGGTAACATCATTGATAAGGCATGATGGAACTAGCTCTAGTCCAGGGTAACATCATTGATAAGGCATGATGGAACTAGCTCTAGTCCAGGGTAACATCATTGATAAGGCATGATGGAACTAGCTCTAGTCCAGGGTAACATCATTGATAAGGCATGATGGAACTAGCTCTAGTCCAGGGTAACATCATTGATAAGGCATGATGGAACTAGCTCTAGTCCAGGGTAACATCATTGATAAGGCATGATGGAACTAGCTCTAGTCCAAGGTAACATCATTGATAAGGCATGATGGAACTAGCTCTAGTCCAGGGTAACATCATTGATAAGGCATGATGGAACTAGCTGTGGTCCAGGGTGTTTATGTGACGCTAGCTGATGCTGTGCCTTGAAGAAGGCTCAACATCAGAAACCTGCTAGTAATTGTCCTGGACCAGAGCTAGAATCGAACCTACACTGATCTAGACTTTAGCATAAAGTCACGTGGTGTTTTTACTCTCTCTCTCTCCTTTTGATAACTGCTCCTTTAAGAAGTCACTGTGAATCATGATCTCTAAATAAATGTCTATCCTTCTGGAACTGAGGATATATGTAGGTCAGGCCAGGCTCACAGTAACCTGGGTTCAATTCATCAGTGCACACCGTAGCAAAACGTTTAGAAACAGAAGAAAAAAAAAACGTACATTTACATTTATTTTTGGACAAGTTCAGTCCCTCTGTTTCAGTCTTCTTACATTTGGTGCCTTGTGAATATGACCCTGAATTAGCCTGACTATATACTAGAATAGGTTATACAATGTGCATGTCATTTCTTCAATTCATCCACCATTGTACATCCAAAAGAAAAGCCACTGACATCAATAAAAGGCTTGATCTTTCCACAGAGATGCAGACAGGCCTGAATGATGAGCGAGTTCCCAGGGAAAGTCACTGACATCAATAGAAGGCTTGATCTTTCCACAGAGATGCAGACAGGCCTGAATGATGAGCGAGTTCCCAGGGAAAGTCACTGACATCAATAGAAGGCTTGATCTTTCCACAGAGATGCAGACAGGCCTGAATGATGAGCGAGTTCCCAGGGAAAGTCACTGACATCAATAGAAGGCTTGATCTTTCCACAGAGATGCAGACAGGCCTGAATGATGAGCGAGTTCCCAGGGAAAGTAACTGACATCAATAGAAGGCTTGATCTTTCCACAGAGATGCAGACAGGCCTGAATGATGAGCGAGTTCCCAGGGAAAGTAACTCCTTATTTGTCTCCTTGTGTAACAAGATGTTTGATGGAAGAATACAGATAACTGCCGGTGGGAATTTCTTCTTGCTTTTGTGATGTTTTGTAGTGAACACATCTGTTTGATGTACAAAATGCAAGCATAGGCAGAATTCAACTCATGCATCTGGTTAAAGCTAGCGAACCATCCGTGAAAATAGTTGCTTGTCTGTTTAGATGGGCAGAAGACTGGGGACTAAGACATCTGCATTGCTTGCTGTTTTAGGCTGGGTTTCTGTACAGCACGTAACATCGGCTGATATAAAAATGGCTTTATAGACACATTTGATTGATTGATTTGTGAATAAGGAATAACTACGTTAGGTAAAAATAATTCATTGTGTTAAAAAAAAATATCAAAAAGTTAATATCACGACGTTAACCAGCTGGATAACAAACTAACTATTGGATCAGTTTAGACTGTGCAACATCACGTGAAAAACAAAACACATTTTTTAGATTGAATCATCTTGAAATACAAAAGTAGATTTATTTAGCTAGCTAGGTCATTTATTAGCTATGTAATGCTAGCTAATAACAGCTAGCTAAGGAATCCCGCACCTATCTGCGAAACCTTATAGACTACAGACAGGTGTTTGAGTACCAAGATTTAGCAAATGTGATAAGGCCAAAGTTATTCAAATGAAATAATTACGTTGATCAAAACGATAACAATACTTTGTCACTTACCCCATTGTAGCTAAATTCGTTTATCAACTGTAAGCTAGCGACGGTCTGTCCGCACAGTTTCTACCGCCTTAACCCAGAGGCGCAGCATATGGGACTTCCGGGTACGACTGAGAAACAGATCAAACGGACCAGGTCGGCGTTTGGGGTTTCAGAAGTCAATGAGAGAATTTAAAACTTCTTCCGTAGTTGTTAATTTTCTCGAAATCTAAAAACACAATCTGGATTCGAGTTCATGTATGACGTAGTTGAACATGTTATTACCCCGAACGTCGTGAAGGTGACAAAATATTATGTTTACATTTATGTCAAAAGTAACTTTATATCTAGGGACTGACGTTTATTTTTGAAGGACTGCACATGCGCAGTTCTGCACGATAAGACCCGATGACGTATTTCTACCCGGGAGTTTAGCGAGCGAACGTCGCCATGACACGTGATCGGGGATTTCTATTGAAGAAGCAGTTTCAGCCTATCTTCATACAGTACCGTCTTTGGTCTGTTTGTGTCTGTCTGTGTATTGTAAAGAGAAAAAACACTCTCCAGTTCCGCTTCCCTTAGAAGACATAATTGGTGGAAAGAGCTGTCAGTAATTTATTGCGGAAGAATGAATGTCCAATCATGGATGAGATTGGTCCAACCATAATAATTAGTTTATCCTTTGTTTGGCACACTGTAAACATATTCTTAAAATAACATTTCTAATCAAATGAAATCTAAATGTATTGGTCAAATACACATATTTGCGGGTGTGGCAAAATGCTTGTGTTCCTAGCTCCAACAGTGCAGTAATATCTAACAATACAGAACAATACACAAAAATCTAAAAAGTAAAATAATGGAATTAAGAAATATATAAAGATTAGAACGAGCAGTGTAAGAGTCCGGATTATATATACACGGAACAAAAATATAAATGCAAAATGTAAAATGCTGGTCCCATGTTTAATTTTTCCTTCTCCATAACATTGTAAAAATCTGAAACTTTTTCTTCAAAAACGATGCAGAAAAGCTCATCTGTGCCTATTAGACTACTGCAAAGCTCTACTTTCGAGGCAACTGGATAAAGCACTAAATAAACTTCAGTTAGTGCTAAAAAACGCCTGCTAGAATCTTGACTGGAATCAAAAGATGTGATCATATTATTCCTCCAGTGTTAGCCTCTCTACACTGGCTTCCTGTTAACGCCAGTGGCGATATTAGCATGTAAAAAACAAACAAGTGGGATGCATACCAGCAGCCACTACACAACGCAACACTAAACAATACATCTATCCTGCCACTTCACAGAAATCTGCTCCTTTTATTCTCTGTCCCCAACACAGTAGACGACCAGTTCTGTTAGCCTTTAGCCGTCCCCTCATCCTACTCCTCCTCTGTTCCTCGGATGATGTGGAGGTTATCCCAGGCCCTGCGTGTCCCCAGGCACTCTCATTTGGGAACTTCTGTAACTGTAAAAGCCTTGGTTTCATGCATGTTAACTTCAGAAGCCTCCTCTTTAAGTTTGTTTTACTCACTGCTTTAGCACACTCTGCCAACCCTGATGTCTTAGCCGTGTCTGAATCCTGGTTTAGGAAAACCACCAAAATCCCTGACATTTCCATCCCTAACTCTGATATTTTCTGTCAAGATAGAACTGCCAAATGGAGAGGAGTTGCAATCTACTGCAGAGATAGCCTGCAAAGTTTTGTCTAACTTTCCAGGTCTATGCCCAAACAGTTCAAGCTTTTAATTTAAAAAATGAATCTCTCCAGTAATACGTCTCTCACTGTTGTCGCCTGTTATAGACCCCCCCCCCCCCCCCCCCCAAAAAAAGAAACACAGCTCCCAGCTGTGCCCTGGACACCATATGTGAATTGATTTCCCCCATCTATTTTCAGAGTTCGTTGTGTTAGGTGACCTAAACTGGTTCAAGCTTCTAATTTTAAAAATGAATCTCTCCAGTAATACGTCTCTCACTGTTGTCACCTGTTGAGTGTTGTGCAGAATCAGGACAACTGAGCTTTGAAGGAATATGCAGATTTAAAGAGGAGTCCGTCATTTGCTTTCTAATAATCATGATCTTTTCCTCAAAGAAGTTCATGAATTTATTACTGCTGAAGTGAAAGTCATCCTCTCTTGGGGAATGCTGCTTTTTAGTTAGCTTTGCAGACAGTATCAAAAAGGAATTTCGGATTGTTCTTATTTTCCTCAATTAAGTTGGAAAAATAGGATGATCGAGCAGCAGTGAGGGCTCTTTGATACTGCACGGTACTGTCTTTCCAAGCTAGACGGAGGACTTCCAGTTTGGTGGAGCAGCAGTAAGGGCTCTTCGATACTGCACGGTACTGTCTTTCCAAGCTAGTCGGAGGACTTCCAGTTTGGTGTGGGCTCTTTGATACTGCACGGTACTGTCTTTCCAAGCTAGACGGAGGACTTCCAGTTTGGTGGAGCAGCAGTAAGGGCTCTTCGATACTGCACGGTACTGTCTTTCCAAGCTAGTCGGAGGACTTCCAGTTTGGTGTGACGCCATTTCCGTTCCAATTTTCTGGAAGCTTGCTTCAGAGCTCTGGTATTTTCTGTGTACCAGGGAGCTAGTTTTTTATGAGAAATGTTTGTAGTTTTTAGGGGTGCAACTGCATATAGGGTATTGCGTAAGGTTAAATTGAGTTCCTCAGTTAGTTGGTTAACTGATTTTTGTCCTCTGACGTCCTTGGGTAGACAGAGGGAGTCTGGAAGGACATCAAGGAATCTTTGTGATGTCTGTGAATTTATAGTTCGACTTTTGATGTTCCTTGGTTGGGGTCTGAGCAGATTATTTGTTGCAATTGCAAACGTAATAAAATGGTGGTCCGATAGTCCAGGATTATGAGGAAAAACATCAAGATCCACAACATTTATTCCATGGGACAAAACTAGGTCCAGAGTATGACTGTGACAGTGAGTAGGTCCAGAGACAAAACCCACTGAGGCGATGATGGCTCCGAAAGCCTTTTGGAGTGGGTCTGTGGACTTTTCCATGTGAATATTAAAGTCAACAAAGATTAGAATATTATCTGCTATGACTACAAGGTCCGATAGGAATTCAGGGAACTCAATGAGGAACGCTGTATATGGCCCAGGAGGCCTGTAAACAGTAGCTATAAAAAGTGATTGAGTAGGCTGCATAGATTTCATGACTAGTAGCTCAAAAGACGAAAACGTCATTTTCGTCAATTGAAATTTGCTATCGTAAATGTTAGCAACACCTCCGCCTTTGCGGGATGCACGGGGGATATGGTCACTAGTGTAGCCAAGAGGTGAGGCCTCATTTAACACAGTAAATTCATCAGGCTTAAGCCATGTTTCAGTCAGGTCAATCACATCAAGATTATGATCAGTGATTAGTTAATTGACTATAATTGCCTTTGAAGTAAGGGATCTAACATTAAGTAGCTCTATTTTGAGATGTGAGGTATCATGATCTCTTTCAATGACAGGAATGGAGGAGGTCTTTATCCTAGTGAGATTGCTAAGGCGAGCACCGCCATGTTTAGTTTTGCCCAACCTAGGTCGAGGCACAGACACGGTCTCAATGGGGATAGCTGAGCTGACTACACTGACTGTGCTAGTGGCAGAATACACTATGCTGGCTAACAGCCTGCTGCCTGGACTGAACCCTATTTCATTGTGGAGCTAGAGGAGTTAGAGCCCTGTCTATGTTGGTAGATAAGATGAGAGCACCCCTCCAGCCAGGATGGAGTCCGTCACTCCTCAGCAGGTCAGGCTTTGTCCTGTTTGTGGGCGAGTCCCAGAAAGAGGGTCAATTATCTACAAATTCTCTCTTTTGGGAGGGGCAGAAAACAGTTTTCAACCAGCGATTGAGTTGTGAGACTGCTGTAGAGCTCATCACTCCCCCTAACTGGGAGGGGGCCAGAGACAATTACTTGATGCCATCACATCTTTCTAGCTGATGACCTTCAGACCTTCTGAATAGGTGACTTGAGACTTCCATACTCATGGGGTTAACAGTATCCTGGACGAGCACCCATTTTATTTATCCCCAGCAAGATGTCACTCAAACAGAAGGCGGTAACTAACAAAGAATCCCTGACCAACAACCAAAACAGGTTTAAGGATCTGAAAGACATTCATGGAGGTGTCCACTGAAAGTTGACTAGCAACAACAACTGGGACCTGAAAGACACGCACCATGAGTGCCGCCCACTAAATTGACCAAGAACACGAAAGAACCCCCCCCCCCACAAAACTTAAAGACAGAAAGCAAAAATAAAATAAATTAAAATAAAAAATGGAGCAAAAACAAAATCAGGGAAATCAACTAAAGCACTGGGCCCCCCACTCTTAAATAGCAGCACAGGTGAACCACCTTCCCACTAACGAGGTGGCAACCAGCACAGGTGTAACACCTACTGACTAATGAGGTGACACCAATCGGTGTGCCCTACTTGCTAATGAGCTATATGTGCTAACGTCCATCCTTAAAACATGAATGGAAAAAACCTAAGCCTGGAACACTTCCTGGAAGTTGGACCGGAGCCCTGGGGGGAAATAATATGGTAGGCAAAGACAAGATTGTTTAGCTCATGTATTACATATGGAACGAATAGCATATGTCACTGAGGACACAGAGACCTCTTCAAACACAACTTGCAGACGCATGCCGTACACTTTGTCAGCTGTCATATGTTAGTAATGTAAGTCAGGTGATTGAGGAGTGAAATGCCACTCGTATCAGAGAGAATACGGAGAACAAACTAGGACATCAAGTCCCTTAGGAGACCCTATATGTCTAACTTAACTGCAATTTGTTGCAATTGTCTTCACTTTCAGGAGAAATGCAAGGTTACCACCAAGGAGGTCTTAATGCTGAAAAAATAAGTGCTGCTCCTAGAAAAACTAAATTAGAAACAGAAATGAATAAACTTAAGGTAGAGACGCAAACTTTGAATTTGAAAACTATACTGCTGAATGCCAGGATCTAAACTACAAGCAAGTGGACTCCTCACAATCACAACTATCCCTTAACTACTGACAATATTAATACTATGTAAAATATATTTATTAATGTCTGAATGAAGAAGATAACAATTAGTTCAATTATGTTTTACATTGTGCAGATTTGAAGGCTTATTTGATAGATGAAGGGATGGTATAAGGAGATGGGAGGTTTTACATTGTAGATGAAATTTATTTGAATAACTCATTTACATAATTATAATAAAAACAGATTTAAAGTGCCTTTCAAAAAAAGGATGAAAGAGTAAGGATAAACAGTTCAAATTAAAAGACAGGACTTAGTGATGGGTCAGAGCTAAGCTGTGGGGAGTGATGGGTCAGAGCTAAGCTGTAGGGAGTGATGGGTCAGAGCTAAGCTGTGGAGAAAGACAGGACTTAGTGATGGGTCAGAGCTAAGCTGTGGGGAGTGATGGGTCAGAGCTAAGCTGTGGGGAGTGATGGGTCAGAGCTAAGCTGTGGGGAGTGATGGGTCAGAGCTAAGCTGTGGGGAGTGATGGGTCAGAGCTAAGCTGTGGAGAAAGACAGGACTTAGTGACGGGTCAGAGCTAAGCTGTGGAGAGTGATGGGTCAGAGCTAAGCTGTGGGGAGTGATGGGTCAGAGCTAAACTGTAGGGAGTGATGGGTCAGAGCTAAGCTGTGGAGAAAGACAGGACTTAGTGACGGGTCAGAGCTAAGCTGTGGAGAGTGATGGGTCAGAGCTAAGCTGTGGGGAGTGATGGGTCAGAGCTAAGCTGTGGGGAGTGATGGGTCAGAGCTAAGCTGTGGGGAGTGATGGGTCAGAACTAAGCTGTGGGGAGTGATGGGTCAGAGCTAAGCTGTGGAGAAAGACAGGACTTTGTGACGGGTCAGAGCTAAGCTGTGGAGAAAGACAGGACTTAGTGATGGGTCAGAGCTAAGCTGTGGAGAGTGATGTGTCAGAGCTAAGCTGTGGGGAGTGATGGGTCAGAGCTAAGCTGTGGAGAGTGATGTGTCAGAGCTAAGCTGTGGGGAGTGATGGGTCAGAGCTAAGCTGTGGGGAGTGATGGGTCAGAGCTAAGCTGTGGGGAAAGCCAGTACTTAGTGACGGGTCAGAGCTAAGCTGTGGAGAAAGACATGACTTAGTGACGGGTCAGAGCTAAGCTGTGGAGAGTGATGTGTCAGAGCTAAGCTGTGATGGGTCAGAGCTAAGCTGTGGGGAGTGATGGGTCAGAGCTAAGCTGTGGAGAAAGACAGGACTTAGTGATGGGTCAGAGCTAAGCTGTAGGGAGTGATGGGTCAGAGCTAAGCTGTAGGGAGTGATGGGTCAGAGCTAAGCTGTAGGGAGTGATGGGTCAGAGCTAAGCTGTGGGGAGTGATGGGTCAGAGCTAAGCTGTGGAGAAAGACAGGACTTAGTGATGGGTCAGAGCTAAGCTGTGGGGAGTGATGGGTCAGAGCTAAGCTGTGGGGAGTGATGGGTCAGAGCTAAGCTGTGGGGAGTGATGGGTCAGAGCTAAGCTGTGGGGAGTGATGGGTCAGAGCTAAGCTGTGGGGAGTGATGGGTCAGAGCTAAGCTGTGGAGAAAGACAGGACTTAGTGATGGGTCAGAGCTAAGCTGTAGGGAGTGATGGGTCAGAGCTAAGCTGTAGGGAGTGATGGGTCAGAGCTAAGCTGTAGGGAGTGATGGGTCAGAGCTAAGCTGTGGGGAGTGATGGGTCAGAGCTAAGCTGTGGAGAAAGACAGGACTTAGTGATGGGTCAGAGCTAAGCTGTGGGGAGTGATGGGTCAGAGCTAAGCTGTGGGGAGTGATGGGTCAGAGCTAAGCTGTGGGGAGTGATGGGTCAGAGCTAAGCTGTGGGGAGTGATGGGTCAGAGCTAAGCTGTAGGGAGTGATGGGTCAGAGCTAAGCTGTGGTGAGTGATGGGTCAGAGCTAAGCTGTGGAGAAAGACAGGACTTTGTGACGGGTCAGAGCTAAGCTGTGGAGAGTGATGGGTCAGAGCTAAGCTGTGGGGAGTGATGGGTCAGAGCTAAGCTGTGGGGAGTGATGGGTCAGAGCTAAGCTGTGGGGAGTGATGGGTCAGAGCTAAGCTGTGGGGAGTGATGGGTCAGAGCTAAGCTGTGGGGAGTGATGGGTCAGAGCTAAGCTGTGGGGAGTGATGGGTCAGAGCTAAGCTGTGGGGAAAGCCAGTACTTAGTGACGGGTCAGAGCTAAGCTGTGGAGAAAGACATGACTTAGTGACGGGTCAGAGCTAAGCTGTGGGGAAAGACAGGACTTAGTGACGGGTCAGAGCTAAGCTGTGGAGAAAGACAGGACTTAGTGATGGGTCAGAGCTAAGCTGTGGGGAGTGATGGGTCAGAGCTAAGCTGTAGGGAGTGATGGGTCAGAGCTAAGCTGTGGTGAGTGATGGGTCAGAGCTAAGCTGTGGAGAAAGACAGGACTTTGTGACGGGTCAGAGCTAAGCTGTGGAGAGTGATGGGTCAGAGCTAAGCTGTGGGGAGTGATGGGTCAGAGCTAAGCTGTGGGGAGTGATGGGTCAGAGCTAAGCTGTGGGGAGTGATGGGTCAGAGCTAAGCTGTAGGGAGTGATGGGTCAGAGCTAAGCTGTAGGGAGTGATGGGTCAGAGCTAAGCTGTAGGGAGTGATGGGTCAGAGCTAAGCTGTGGGGAGTGATGGGTCAGAGCTAAGCTGTGGAGAAAGACAGGACTTAGTGATGGGTCAGAGCTAAGCTGTGGGGAGTGATGGGTCAGAGCTAAGCTGTGGGGAGTGATGGGTCAGAGCTAAGCTGTGGGGAGTGATGGGTCAGAGCTAAGCTGTGGGGAGTGATGGGTCAGAGCTAAGCTGTGGGGAGTGATGGGTCAGAGCTAAGCTGTGGAGAAAGACAGGACTTAGTGATGGGTCAGAGCTAAGCTGTAGGGAGTGATGGGTCAGAGCTAAGCTGTAGGGAGTGATGGGTCAGAGCTAAGCTGTAGGGAGTGATGGGTCAGAGCTAAGCTGTGGGGAGTGATGGGTCAGAGCTAAGCTGTGGAGAAAGACAGGACTTAGTGATGGGTCAGAGCTAAGCTGTGGGGAGTGATGGGTCAGAGCTAAGCTGTGGGGAGTGATGGGTCAGAGCTAAGCTGTGGGGAGTGATGGGTCAGAGCTAAGCTGTGGGGAGTGATGGGTCAGAGCTAAGCTGTAGGGAGTGATGGGTCAGAGCTAAGCTGTGGTGAGTGATGGGTCAGAGCTAAGCTGTGGAGAAAGACAGGACTTTGTGACGGGTCAGAGCTAAGCTGTGGAGAGTGATGGGTCAGAGCTAAGCTGTGGGGAGTGATGGGTCAGAGCTAAGCTGTGGGGAGTGATGGGTCAGAGCTAAGCTGTGGGGAGTGATGGGTCAGAGCTAAGCTGTGGGGAGTGATGGGTCAGAGCTAAGCTGTGGGGAGTGATGGGTCAGAGCTAAGCTGTGGGGAGTGATGGGTCAGAGCTAAGCTGTGGGGAAAGCCAGTACTTAGTGACGGGTCAGAGCTAAGCTGTGGAGAAAGACATGACTTAGTGACGGGTCAGAGCTAAGCTGTGGGGAAAGACAGGACTTAGTGACGGGTCAGAGCTAAGCTGTGGAGAAAGACAGGACTTAGTGATGGGTCAGAGCTAAGCTGTGGGGAGTGATGGGTCAGAGCTAAGCTGTAGGGAGTGATGGGTCAGAGCTAAGCTGTGGTGAGTGATGGGTCAGAGCTAAGCTGTGGAGAAAGACAGGACTTTGTGACGGGTCAGAGCTAAGCTGTGGAGAGTGATGGGTCAGAGCTAAGCTGTGGGGAGTGATGGGTCAGAGCTAAGCTGTGGGGAGTGATGGGTCAGAGCTAAGCTGTGGGGAGTGATGGGTCAGAGCTAAGCTGTGGGGAGTGATGGGTCAGAGCTAAGCTGTGGGGAGTGATGGGTCAGAGCTAAGCTGTGGGGAGTGATGGGTCAGAGCTAAGCTGTGGGGAAAGCCAGTACTTAGTGACGGGTCAGAGCTAAGCTGTGGAGAAAGACATGACTTAGTGACGGGTCAGAGCTAAGCTGTGGGGAAAGACAGGACTTAGTGACGGGTCAGAGCTAAGCTGTGGAGAAAGACAGGACTTAGTGATGGGTCAGAGCTAAGCTGTGGGGAGTGATGGGTCAGAGCTAAGCTGTGGAGAAAGACAGGACTTAGTGATGGGTCAGAGCTAAGCTGTGGGGAGTGATGGGTCAGAGCTAAGCTGTGGAGAAAGACAGGACTTAGTGATGGGTCAGAGCTAAGCTGTGGGGAGTGATGGGTCAGAGCTAAGCTGTGGGGAGTGATGGGTCAGAGCTAAGCTGTGGGGAGTGATGGGTCAGAGCTAAGCTGTGGGGAGTGATGGGTCAGAGCTAAGCTGTAGGGAGTGATGGGTCAGAGCTAAGCTGTGGAGAAAGACAGGACTTAGTGACAGGTCAGAGCTAAGCTGTGGAGAGTGATGGGTCAGAGCTAAGCTGTGGGGAGTGATGGGTCAGAGCTAAGCTGTGGGGAGTGATGGGTCAGAGCTAAGCTGTGGGGAGTGATGGGTCAGAACTAAGCTGTGGGGAGTGATGGGTCAGAGCTAAGCTGTGGAGAAAGACAGGACTTAGTGATGGGTCAGAGCTAAGCTGTGGAGAGTGATGTGTCAGAGCTAAGCTGTGGGGAGTGATGGGTCAGAGCTAAGCTGTGGTGAGTGATGGGTCAGAGCTAAGCTGTGGAGAGTGATGTGTCAGAGCTAAGCTGTGGGGAGTGATGGGTCAGAGCTGAGCTGTGGTGAGTGATGGGTCAGAGCTAAGCTGTGGAGAAAGACAGGACTTTGTGACGGGTCAGATCTAAGCTGTGGAGAAAGACAGGACTTAGTGACGGGTCAGAGCTAAGCTGTGGGGAGTGATGGGTCAGAGTTAAGCTGTGGAGAAAGACAGGACTTAGTGATGGGTCAGAGCTAAGCTGTGGAGAGTGATGGGTCAGAGCTAAGCTGTGGGGAGTGATGGGTCAGAGCTAAGCTGTGGGGAGTGAAGGGTCAGAGCTAAGCTGTGGGGAGTGATGGGTCAGAGCTAAGCTGTGGGGAGTGATGGGTCAGAGCTAAGCTGTGGGGAGTGATGGGTCAGAGCTAAGCTGTGGGGAAAGCCAGTACTTAGTGACTGGTCAGAGCTAAGCTGTGGGGAGTGATGGGTCAGAGCTAAGCTGTGGGGAGTGATGGGTCAGAGCTAAGCTGTGGGGAAAGCCAGTACTTAGTGACTGGTCAGAGCTAAGCTGTGGGGAAAGACAGGACTTAGTGATGGGTCAGAGCTAAGCTGTAGGGAGTGATGGGTCAGAGCTAAGCTGTAGGGAGTGATGGGTCAGAGCTAAGCTGTGGGGAGTGATGGGTCAGAGCTAAGCTGTGGGGAGTGATGGGTCAGAGCTAAGCTGTGGAGAAAGACAGGACTTAGTGACGGGTCAGAGCTAAGCTGTGGAGAAAGACAGGACTTAGTGATGGGTCAGAGCTAAGCTGTGGGGAGTGATGGGTCAGAGCTAAGCTGTGGAGAAAGACAGGACTTAGTGATGGGTCAGAGCTAAGCTGTAGGGAGTGATGGGTCAGAGCCAAGCTGTAGGGAGTGATGGGTCAGAGCTAAGCTGTGGGGAGTGATGGGTCAGAGCTGTGGAGAAAGACAGGACTTAGTGACGGGTCAGAGCTAAGCTGTGGAGAAAGACAGGACTTAGTGATGGGTCAGAGCTAAGCTGTGGAGAAAGACAGGACTTAGTGATGGGTCAGAGCTAAGCTGTGGAGAAAGACAGGACGTAAACCATTATTCACCTAGATGACCCACCCTAGTCACACCCGACCTAACCAACATGAGAGAATAAAGACTCTCTCTGGTCAGGGCGTGACAGAATGGTTCTAACTCACTGACTGCATTTAGAATGTTGATGATAAAAGATCAGACTTAAATGATCAGAACGATTTTTATTGATTTGATTTCCATTCAACATGTTGAGCTCCAGGAGACTCAGGAGTGAAGCTGCTCTCTTATCAACTTCAAACAGGGAACAATATGAGTGGTTGTGTGAAGCTGGAAAATGACTAATAAAAACAAATATCCACAGAGAACTCATACTTTTCTTAAAGGCGTTGCATGGTCAATCCAACGGCTGCATTGACCGTACAGCATTTACTGTGATATGTCCTCGTCAGGGCATTTAAACAAAATCATCAAGTAATTATCCATTTAGTCCAAAATAAATTCACAACCATGTTGCCATGTTGTTCACAGGCATTGTCTCTGAGAACCATGTTGTCATGTCCATTACTAAATAGCTGAAAATAAATTAATGAAAAAAATTATTCCATTAATTTTGTCTTCAGTATCTCTCAGGCAAAGTCCCACAACATGAAGCCTACACTGCCTGGTGGTTAAAAATATCTTTCAGCCCATATTTCTTTGCGTGGTGCCTGTATTGGCCCAGGTTATTTAAATGGTGCCTGTATTGGACCAGGTTATTTAAATGGTGCCTGTATTGGACCAGGTTATTTAAATGGTGCCTGTATTGGACCAGGTTATTTAAATGGTGCCTGTATTGGCCCAGGTTATTTAAATGGTGCCTGTATTGGACCAGGTTATTTAAATGGTGCCTGTATTGGACCAGGTTATTTAAATGGTGCCTGTATTGACCCAGGTTATTTAAATGGTGCCTGTATTGGACCAGGTTATTTGCGCGGTGCCTGTATTGGATCAGGTTATTAGCGCGGTGCCTGTATTGGACCAGGTTATTTGCACGGTGCCTGTATTGGACCAGGTTATTTTCGCGGTGCCTGTATTGGACCAGGTTATTTGCGCGGTGCCTGTATTGGACCAGGGTATTTGTGCGGTGCCTGTATTGGACCAGGTTATTTGTGCGGTGCCTGTATTGGACCAGGGTATTTAAATGGTGCCTGTATTGGACCAGGTTATTTGCGTGGTGCCAGTATTGGACCAGGTTATTTGCGTGGTGCCAGTATTGGACCAGGTTATTTGCGTGGTGCCTGTATTGGACCAGGTTATTTGTGTGGTGCCTGTATTGACCCAGTTCTGCATAACATTATTTGATGATGCCAGGTCAGTGAAAGAAGGTAACGGGAAACTTGTTGCCTTGCTATGTTGATGAGCTAGTTGATTGAAATAAACTGATCCAGGTTGTAATATGAGGTTATATGACCAATTCAACGTATACACACATTTCCAGTTCACTGTCTGGTCTGTGGTGTACTTTCTGACACCGTTGAATAGTTATCTGCCCGTTAGTAATAGTTAACTCTTCTGTTAATATATCAGATCAACTTCTGCACCTAGCTCTCCTTTGCAAGACAAACTAACTGCCCCTAATTGACCCCCCCCCTTTAACTGCCCCTAATTGACCCCCCCCCCTTTAACTGCCCCTAATTGACCCATTGACCCTCCCCTTTAACTGCCCCTAATTGACCCATTGACCCTCCCCTTTAACTGCCCCTAATTGACTCATTTTTGCTATAACATCCAAGTCCATTGGTGAGGATCAGCTTGAGCAAAGTGAGGTGTAGAATCACTGATCTACAAATAGTATTCTCTGACAAATAATAGTTTCTGTGCAAGAAATTCACAGAGCTACACTTTCCCCTGACTCGGGCAATACCCTCTGCCAAACACACACACAACCAGTTATATTGATTGATTGGAGATCGCTTGTGTCAGTTCCAGAACCTAGGATTCTATATGTGCAGTGACACTAGCAGGATAATACGGGTAAAAGCACAGCGCCTCCATTTCTGGACCAAAAGACAGGGCCCTAGGTAATGCCTGGTCTCAATCTCTAGTAGATGCATCAGGGTGGCAGGTAGCGTGGTGGTTGGAACAATGGGCCAGTAACCGGAAGGCATGTTTTGTGGAGTATGCATGTGTGTCCGAGCTGTGTGCCAGTAGATCAAACAGACACCTCGGTGCATTCAACATGTCAATACCTCTCATAAAAAACAATGAGTGATGAAGTCAATCTCTCCTCCACTTTTTTATTTACTTTTAAAAATAAAAAAACACCTTTATTTAACCAGGTAGGCCAGTAGAGAACAAGTTCTCATTTACAACTGTGACCTGGCCAAGATAAAGCAAAGCAGTGCAACACAAACAACACATAGTTACACATAAACAAACGTACAGTCAATAACACAACAGAAAAGTCTATATACAGTGTGTGCAAATGGAGTAAGATGTATGGCAATAAATAGGCCAATAGTGGCGAAATAATTACAATTTAGCAAATGAACACTGGAGTGATAGATGTGGAGATGATGACGTGCAAGAAGAAAAACTGGTGTGCAGAAAGTAAATAAAAACAATTTGGGGATGAGCTATTTACAGATGGGCTATGTACAGTACAGTTGCAGTGATCTGTGAGCTGCTCAGATAGATGATGCTTAAAGTTAGTGAGAAATATATGAGTCTCGAACTTCAACAATTTTTGCAATTCGTTCCAGTCATTGGCAGCAGAGAACTGAAAGGAAAGGCGGCCAAAGGAGGAGTTGGCTTTGATGACCAGTGAGAGGTACCTGCTAGAGCGCGGGTGGGTGTTAGAGATGCAGAATGGACTAATAAAATGGGGGGGGAAAGTTACCGAGACTCCACCTGGAGGGGCAGGTCCTGCGTAGACAGCCATACTCTGCCTGATATGATAGCGGGGAGCCAGGGTCAAGTGGTGGTCCGCTTGTCGACGATGCCTCGAGGTGGTCTTGAGAAGAGCAGACCCGGGCTCTCTTCAAGGTACGCCGATGGACATCTGGGCCGAGGGTATGTTGACCTCTTGCTCAGGGAAGAGAAGGGGCTGATAACCCACAGAGTATGGGGGGATGGCAGGGGCTGCCTTTGGTTGGGGATGGCTGGGATGGCTGGAAATGGCTGGGGCTGTGGATGGCTGGGGCTGGTAGATGGCTGTGGATGGCTGGGGCTGGAGTTGGCTGGGTATGGCTGGAGGATGGATGGCTGGGGATGGTGATGGGGATGGCTGGGACTGTGGATGTGGATGGCTGTGGATGGCCGGGGCTGGAGTTGGCTCGGACTAGGGATGTGGATGGTTGGGGCTGAAGTTGGCTTGGGATGCCTGGAGTTGGCTGGGGATGTGGATGGCTGGAATTGGCTGGGGATGTGGATGGCTGGAGTTGGCTTGGGGTGGCTGGGGATGGCTGTGGCTGGAAGATGGCTGGGATGGCTGGGGATGTCTGGGGCAGGGGATGGCTGGGTATGGCTGAGGCTGTGGATAGATGACGGGGGCTGACTTGGTCTGGGGATGGCTGGGGAATCATGGCTGGGGAATGGCTGGGGCTGTGGATGGCTCGGGATGGCGTTTGCTGGAGGTGGCTGGGGCTGGTTGTAGATGTCTGGAGTTGGCTGGGGATGGAGTTGGGGGGGCTGGAATTGGCTGGGGCTGGCTTGTTCTGGGGATGGCTGGGTCTTGATGGGGGTGGCTGGGGTAAGCTGGGGCTGGAGATGGCTAGAGTTGGCTGGGGGATGGCTGGGGCTGGGGAATGGTTGGCGTAGGGTGGGCTGTGGATGGCTCGGGATGGTGTTTGCTGGAGGTGGCTGGGGCTGGTTGTAGATGACTGGAGTTGGCTGGGGATGGAGTTGGGGGGCTGGCTTGGTCTGGGGATGGCTGGGTCTTGATGGGGATGGCTGGGGTAGGCTGGGGCTGGCTAGGGTAGGCTGGAGCTGGCCAGAGTTGGCTGGGAGGTGGCTGGGGCTAGAGTTGGCTGGGGAAGGGGATGGCTGGGAATGGGTATATGGATGGCTGGGGCTGGAGTTGGCTTTGGTTGGCTGTGGCTGGCTGTGGATGGCTGGGGTGGGCTGTGGATGGCTCGGGATGGCGTTTGCTGGAGGTGGCTGGGGCTGGTTGTAGTTGGCTGGGGATTGGCTGGGGATGGCTCGGGCTGTGGATAGATGACTGGAGCTGGCTTGGTCTGGGGTATGGCTGAGTCTTGATGGGGTTGGCTGGGGTAGGCTGTGGATGGCTAGAGTTGGCTGGGGGATGGCTGGGGCTGGAGTTGGCTGGGGATGGTTGTGGATGGCTGGGGATAGAGCTGGGGATGGCTGGGGATGGCTGGGAATGGTTGTGGATGGTTGGAGTTGGCTGGGGCTGGAGTTTCCTGTGGCTTGGGTATGGCTGGGGATGGATGGCTGGAGGATGGCTGGAGTTGGCCAGGCTGGAAATGCTGGAGTTGGCTGGGGATGTCTGGGGCAGGGGATGGTCTGGGTATGGCTGGGGCTGTGGATAAATGGTGGGGGCTTGCTTTGTCTGGGGATGGCTGGAGTTGGAGGGGATGGCTGGAGTTGGCTGGGGATTGCTGGGGAGGGATGGCTGGAGTTGGCTGGGGAAGGGGATAGCTGGGGGATGGCTTGGGATGTCTCGGACTGGGGATGTGGATGGCTTGGGCGGGAGTTGGCTTGGGGTGCCTTTGGCTGGAGTTGGCTCGGGATGTCGATGGCTGGGGCTGGAGTTGGCTTGGGGTGGCTGGGGATGTAGGGGAATTGTTGGGGATGGATGGCTGGGGATGGCTGGAGTTGGCTGGGGATGTGGATGGCTGGGGCTGGAGTTGGCTTGGGTTGGCTGGACGATGGCTGTGGATGACTGGAGTTGGCTGGGGATGTCTGGGGCAGGGGATGGCTGGGTATGGCTGGGGCTGTGGATAAATGGTGGGGGCTTGCTTGGTCTGGGGATGGCTGGAGTTGGAGGGGCTGGAGTTGGCTGGGGATTGCTGGGGAGGGATGGCTGGAGTTGGCTGGGGAAGGGGATAGCTGGTGGATGGCTGGGATGGCTCGGACTAGGGATGTGGATGGCTTGGGCGGGAGTTGGCTTGGGGTGGCTGTGGCTGGAGTTGGCTCGGGATGTCGATGGCTGGGTCTGGAGTTGGCTTGGGGTGGCTGGGGATGTAGGGGAATTGTTGGGGATGGATGGCTGGAGTTTGCTGGGGATGGCTGGAGTTGGCTGGGGATGTGGATGGCTGGGGCTGGAGTTGGCTTGGGTTGGCTGGACGATGGCTGTGGATGACTGGAGTTGGCTGGGGATGTCTGAGGCAAGGGATGGCTGGGTATGGCTGGGACTGTGGATAGATGGCAGGGGCTGGCTGGGGAATCATGGCTGGGGAATGGATGGATTGGGCTGTGGATGGCTTGGGATGTCGTTCGCTGGGGGTGGTTGTGGATGGCTGGAGTTGGCTGGGGATGGAGTTGGGGGTGCTGGGGCTGGAGTTTCCTGGGGCTTGGGTATGGATGGTGGGGATGGCTGGAGTTGGCTGGGCTGGCAATGGCTGGAGTTGGCTGGGGATTGGGATGTGAATGGCTGGGGCTGGAGTTGGCTTGGGGTGGCTGTGGCTGGAAGATGGCTGTGGATTTTTTAAATATATTTTTTTACCTTTTTATTTTACTAGGCAAGTCAGTTAAGAACAAATTCTTATTTTCAATGACGGCCTAGGAACAGTGGGTTAACTGCCTGTTCAAGGGCAGAACGACAGATTTTGTACCTTTGAACTTGCAACCTTTCGGTTACTAGTCCAATGCTCTAACCACTAGGCTACACTGCCGCCTTGGGTTGGCTGGAGATGTCTGGGGCTGTGGATAGATGGTGGGGGCTGGCTTGGTCTGGGGATGGCTGGGGCTGAGGAAGGCTGGGGCTGAGGAAGGCTGGGGAATGGCTGGGGTGGGCTTTGGATGGTGTTTGCTGGGGGTGGCTGGGGATGGTTGTGGATGGCTGGAGTTGGCTGGGGATGGAGTAGGGGGGCTGGGGTATGGCTGAGGATGGATGGATGGCTGGAGTGGGCTGGGGCTGGCGGTGGGTGGGTGGCTGGGAATGGTTGTGGATGGTTGGAGTTAGCTGGGGATGGAATTGGGGGGCTGGGGATGGTTGGGGCTGGAGTTTCCTTGGGCTTAGGTATGGCTGGGGATGGATGGCTGGAGATGGCTTGGTCTTGGGATGGCTGGGGATTGTATGGCTGTGGATGACGCGCTGGAGTTGGCTGGGATTGGCTGGGGCTTGGATAACTGCGGGTGGGAATGGAGTTGGCTGGGGGATGGCTGGGGATGGGGCTGGCTAAGGCTGGCTAGTGCTGGCTGGGGATGGCTGGGAATGGCTGGGGCTGGAGTTTGCTGGGCATGGCTGGGGTCTGGGAGGGATGTGGACGGCTGGGGTTGGCTGAGGCTGGGGTTGGCTGGATTTGGCTGGGGCTTGAGTTGGCTGGTTCTGGGGATAGCTGGGGGTTTGCTGTGGGTGGCTTGTGCTGGGGAAGACTTGAGCTGGGGATGGTTGGGAGTTGGCTTTGGCTGGGATAGCTGTGGATGGAGTTGACTGGGGCTGGCTGGGGATGGCTGGAGTTAGCTGGGGCTTGGGCTGGGGCTTAGGGCTGGAGGTGGGAATGGAGTTAGCTGGGGGGGTGGAAATGGAGTTAGCTGGGGCAGAGGGGTGGAAAAGGAGTTAGCTGGGGCTGAGGGCTGAGGGGTGAGAGGTGGGAATGGAGTTAGCTGGGGTTGAGGGCTGAGAGGTGGGAATGGAGTTAGCTGGGGCTGAGGGCTGAGAGGTGGGAATGGAGTTAGCTGGGGCTGTGGGCTGAGAGGTGGGAATGGAGTTAGCTGGGGGTGAGGGCTGGAGGTGGGAATGGAGTTAGCTGGGGCTGAGGGCTGAGGGCTGGAGGTGGGAATGGAGTTAGCTGGGGCTGGGATAGCTGTGGATGGAGTTGGCTGGGGATGGCTGGAGTTAGCTGGGGATGGCTGGAATTAGCTGGGGCTTGGGCTGGGGCTGAGGGCTGGAGGTGGTAATGGAGTTAGTTGGGGCTGAGGGGTGGAAATGGAGTTAGCTGGGGCTGAGGGCTGAGAGGTGGGAATGGAGTTAGCTGGGGCTGAGGGCTGAGAGGTGGGAATGGAGTTAGCTGGGGCTGAGAGGTGGGAATGGAGTTAGCTGGGGCTGAGGGCTGAGAGGTGGGAATGGAGTTAGCTGGGGCTGAGGGCTGAGAGGTGGGAATGGAGTTAGCTGGGGCTGAGGGCTGAGAGGTGGGAATGGAGTTAGCTGGGGCTGAGGGCTGAGAGGTGGGAATGGAGTTAGCTGGGGCTGAGGGCTGAGAGGTGGGAATGGGGCGTAATAGAGGGCAGTGCAGGGTGTAGTTACCTTCTGTAACACTAGCGGGCAGTGCAGGGTGTAGTTACCTTCTGTAACACTAGCGGGCAGTGCAGGGTGTAGTTACCTTCTGTAACACTAGAGGGCAGTGCAGGGTGTAGTTACCTTCTGTAACACTAGAGGGCAGTGCAGGATCTAGTTACCTTCTGTAACACTGGAGGGCAGTGCAGGGTGTAGTTACCTTCTGTAACACTAGAGGGCAGTGCAGGGTGTAGTTACCTTCTGTAACACTGGAGGGCAGTGCAGGGTGTAGTTACCTTCTGTAACACTAGAGGGCAGTGCAGGGTGTAGTTACCTTCTGTAACACTAGAGGGCAGTGCAGGGTGTAGTTACCTTCTCTAACACTAGAGGGCAGTGCAGGATCTAGTTACCTTCTGTAACACTAGAGGGCAGTGAAAGGTTAATAGGGCTGTGTATTGTTCTTTCTAGTCGGTCTGAAGAGGGTGCTGAGGTGTTCTAATGCAAGTCTCCAGTAAAACTAATGAAGAGCTTGTAAATCTATTCTCAGTGCAGTGTGTAGATCTCTAATCAGCCACACAAGGGCAGTACAGTGATGTTGACATGTTAAAGTGAGTGCATGCCTCAGTCAACACACACAGGAAGTGTCTCGGTTGTGGGGAGGGTTTAACTATTGCCAGACTGGCATGTTGTTTCAGCCTGTTAATGGATGAAGGAATATAGACAGCTCCCTACTGTACTGCGAGAAAGAGTTCACCTAATCTGTCGGCAATAATAATCCTATTATTAGATATTATACTCTGTGTGTGTTCATGTGCCTGTGTGTGTGTGTGTGTTCATGTGCCTGAGTGTGTGTGTGTGTGTTCATGTGCCTGAGTGTGTGTGTGTGTGTGTGTGTGTGTTCATGTGCCTGAGTGTGTGTTCATGTGCCTGAGTGTGTGTGTGTGTGTGTGTTCATGTGCCTGTGTGTGTGTGTGTGTTCATGTGCCTGAGTGTGTGTGTGTGTGTGTGTGTGTTCATGTGCCTGAGTGTGTGTGTGTTCATGTGCCTGTGTGTGTGTGTGTGTGTGTGTGTGTTCATGTGCCTGAGTGTGTGTGTGTGTGTGTTCATGTGCCTGAGTGTGTGTGTGTGTTCATGTGCCTGAGTGTGTGTGTGTTCATGTGCCTGAGTGTGTGTGTGTTCATGTGCCTGAGTGTGTGTGTGTTCATGTGCCTGAGTGTGTGTGTGTTCATGTGCCTGAGTGTGTGTGTGTTCATGTGCCTGAGTGTGTGTGTGTTCATGTGCCTGAGTGTGTGTGTGTGTGTTCATGTGCCTGAGTGTGTGTGTGTTCATGTGCCTGAGTGTGTGTGTGTTCATGTGCCTGAGTGTGTGTGTGTGTGTGTTCATGTGCCTGAGTGTGTGTGTGTGTGTGTGTGTTCATGTGCCTGAGTGTGTGTGTGTGTGTGTGTGTTCATGTGCCTGAGTGTGTGTGTGTGTGTGTTCATGTGCCTGAGTGTGTGTGTGTGTGTTCATGTGCCTGAGTGTGTGTGTGTGTGTGTGTTCATGTGCCTGAGTGTGTGTGTGTGTGTTCATCTGCCTGAGTGTGTGTGTGTTCATGTGCCTGAGTGTGTGTGTGTGTGTGTGTGTGTGTGTTCATGTGACTGTGTTCATGTGCCTGAGTGTGTGTGTGTGTTCATGTGACTGTGTGTGTGTGTGTGTGTGTGTGTGTGTGTCAGCTAGCATGGCAGCGATAGAGACCAGGCCTGTGTCACGACTTGGTCCCTCTCCTTGTTCGGGTGGCGTTCGGCGGTCGACGTCACCGGCCTTCTAGCCATCGCCGATCCACTTTTCATTTTCCATTTGTTTTGTCCTTGTCTTACACACCTGGTTTCATATCCCCAATTACTTGTTCATTGTTTAACCCTCTGTTCCCCCATGTTTGTTTGTTTGAGCGAATGTTTGTTTGTAATACGGTCCGTTATTGTGGGCTCGATTTATTGTGTAAATTACGTTATTTACTCATATCTGCTGTCCTGCGTTTTTGACTTTTCTACACCAGCTACACACAGGCCCTATTACAGCCTGCTAACACCAGACAGGAAAGAAACCGCAGCCTGAACAACAGACACACACCAACCAGCCGATAACATGGGACAGTGAATACTTGGTCCGGACGAATCAGCTCGGAATCAGAATGAAGCTGATCGAACGCATTCCACTGCTACCGACCCTGTTCCTGGTGCTGATCGGGGCACTGGACTGCAGAGAGGTTGGTCCCCATAACCCGGCCTGCCATGGAAAACTGTCTCATTATACCTGTAAAATCAAAGTTGATGTGTTTATGTACACAGCGTTAAAAATCCTCCTTCCACTTCATTTACACTGATAACAGAAGGTGTCGGGGTTCCTTGTCCCTTGTCAATATTTGACTTATTGGTGAAATCAGTAGTCAGACAATATGATCTTTATGTAAATCAATCAAACCTTTGCATTAAATAATTGCAGACAGAAGTTGACAAGGAAAACACAGCATGTTTCAGAGTAAGTAAGGGCCTGCTGCTTTTATACAGGTGATCACTGGTGGTATTGATCCCCTACGTCAATGTATGTGTGTATCAATAAGCTGAGGTTACCTTATAAAGAAACCTAGTACAGTAGCTTCTCTGAAATGTATTGTAATTGTCTACTGTCACACAAGATGTGGTTACTTCTCTTTATCTAGTTTCAGTCTGACTCAGACCCAACCTGCAGGCACACCCTCACAACAGCCAGGGCCTAACCACAAATACTAATATAGATGCTTGTGCAACGTATGGTGGCAGAGGTTTTTAGACACATAGCAACAGTATCAGTATTATAAGGCCCGCAGCATAACATATCCATCTTAAAGTCTCCTTAATCAACAATGGGGAGGGTCTTCGGGACCCCTACAGTAGCTTTCACCTGGATTCACTTGGTCAGTCTGTCATGGAAAGAGCTCATCGTGTTTTGTTGTTTATAAAGTGTACATATACAGTGCCGTCCCCAGCCATCCACTTTCCTCATTTTCTATATTTTAACATATTGTTTTCATACAGAATGTTATTAGATCTTCAACCTGATGTATTAGATTAAAGGGAACCTGCTTTTTTACACTTGTAGACTTGTGGCAGGAATTAAAACGAGCAGTTCATGCTTGAAAACCCCAAAATGTCTCTGAGTTAAAGCAGTTCTGGATGGAAGAGTGGGACAAAATTCCTCCACAGCGACGTGAGAGACTGATCAACAACTACAGGAAGTGTTTGGTTGGAGTCGTTGCAACTACAGTAGATTCCTCCACAGCGACGTGAGAGACTGATCAACAACTACAGGAAGTGGTTGGTTGGAGTCGTTGCAACTACAGTAGATTCCTCCACAGCGACGTGAGAGACTGATCAACAACTACAGGAAGTGTTTGGATGGTCAACAACTACAGGAAGTGGTTGGTTGGAGTCGTTGCAGCTACAGTAAATTCCTCCACAGCTGCGTGAGAGACTGATCAATAACTACAGGAAGTGGTTGGTTGGAGTCGTTGCAGCTAAAGTAAATTCCTCCACAGCGACATGAGAGACTGATCAATAACTACAGGAAGTGTTTGGTTGGTCAACAACTACAGGAAGTGGTTGGTTGGAGTCGTTGCAGCTAAAGTAAATTCCTCCACAGCGACATGAGAGACTGATCAATAACTACAGGAAGTGTTTGGTTGGAGTCGTTGCAGCTACAGTAAATTCCTCCACAGCGACGTGAGAGACTGATCAATAACTACAGGAAGTGTTTGGTAGGAGTCATTGTAGCTACAGTAAATTCCTCCACAGCGACGTGAGAGACTGATCAACAACTACAGGAAGTGTTTGGTAGGAGTCATTGTAGCTACAGTAAATTCCTCCACAGCGACGTGAGAGACTGATCAACAACTACAGGAAGTGTTTGGTTGGTCAACAACTACAGGAAGTGGTTGGTTGGAGTCGTTGCAGCTAAAGTAAATTCCTCCACAGCTGCGTGAGAGACTGATCAATAACTACAGGAAGTGGTTGGTTGTGGCTCAGCCTCCAGTATTTATGCTGCAGTAGTTTATGTGTCGGGGGGCTGGGGTCAGTTTGTTATATCTGGAGTACTTCTCCTGTCCTATTCGGTGTCCTGTGTGAATCTAAGTGTGCGTTCTCTAATTCTCTCCTTCTCTCTTTCTTTCTCTCTCTCGGAGGACCTGAGCCCTAGGACCATGCCCCAGGACTACCTGACATGATGACTCCTTGCTGTCCCCAGTCCACCTGGCCATGCTGCTGCTCCAGTTTCAACTTCCACCTGACTGTGCTGCTGCTCCAGTTTCAACTGTTCTGCCTTATTATTATTCGACCATGCTGGTCATTTATGAACATTTGAACATCTTGGCCATGTTCTGTTATAATCTCCACCCGGCACAGCCAGAAGAGGACTGGCCACCCCACATAGCCTGGTTCCTCTCTAGGTTTCTTCCTAGGTATTGGCCTTTCTAGGGAGTTTTTCCTAGCCACCGTGCTTCTACACCTGCATTGCTTGCTGTTTGGGGTTTTAGGCTGGGTTTCTGTACAGCACTTTGAGATATCAGCTGATGTACGAAGGGCTATATAAATAAATTTGATTTGATTTGATTTTGGTTGGACTCGTTGCAGCTACAGTAAATTCCTCCACAGCGACGTGAGAGACTGATCAACAACTACAGGAAGTGTTTGAATTGTTGCAGCTAAAGCTAAAGACAACCAGTTAACTTATCTTGGCTACCTTATCCTGGCTACCTTAACTTGGCTACCGTGGCTACCTTATTGTAGCTACCTTGTGTTTATGGTAACAGCAGCCTACAAGTATCTGAATGTAGGAGATGTTACAACAGCCAAGGACACTTAATGTTATGACTGTGTAGGAGGTGCAATGTTATAACTGTGTACACACAAAATATCAATTATTACACTCTACAGGCTGATACTACATCATTATCAGAGAGTGTAACTATGAATAAACGTGTCTAAAGTGATGAAGATGATACTTTAACATGAGAAGTCATGTAAACATGAATATATTACCCAGGTTAGAGGGAAGCTTCTCTGTACTTCTGACTGCTGAATCCATAGAGGCCTTGAGACATATTTAGAGAGTCTGGACATTGAGGTTTCTGCATTATGATACATGGATTCCACACTAAAATATATGTCTCTGTCCTGCTGTGAATAATATGTCTCTGTCTCTGACCTGCTGTGAATAACATGTCTCTGTCCTGTCCTGCTGTGAATAATATGTCTCTGTCCTGCTGTGAATAATATGTCTCTGTCCTGCTGTGAATAACATGTCTCTGTCCTGCTGTGAATAATATGTCTCTGTCCTGTCCTGCTGTGAATAATATGTCTCTGTCCTGACCTGCTGTGAATAATATGTCTCTCTCCTGCTGTGAATAATATGTCTCTGTCCTGTCCTGCTGTGAATAATATGTCTCTGTCCTGACCTGCTGTGAATAATATGTCTCTGTCCTGCTGTGAATAATATGTCTCTGTCCTGACCTGCTGTGAATAACATGTCTCTGTCCTGCTGTGAATAACATGTCTCTGTCCTGCTGTGAATAATATGTCTCTGTCCTGTCCTGCTGTGAATAATATGTCTCTGTCCTGACCTGCTGTGAATAATATGTCTCTGTCCTGCTGTGAATAATATGTCTCTGTCCTGCTGTGAATAATATGTCTCTGTCCTGTCCTGCTGTGAATAATATGTCTCTGTCCTGTCCTGCTGTGAATAATATGTCTCTGTCCTGCTGTGAATAATATGTCTCTGTCCTGACCTGCTGTGAATAATATGTCTCTGTCCTGCTGTGAATAACATGTCTCTGTCCTGCTGTGAATAATATGTCTCTGTCCTGTCCTGCTGTGAATAATATGTCTCTGTCCTGACCTGCTGTGAATAATATGTCTCTGTCCTGCTGTGAATAATATGTCTCTGTCCTGTCCTGCTGTGAATAATATGTCTCTGTCCTGTCCTGCTGTGAATAATGTCTCTGTCCTGCTGTGAATAATATGTCTCTGTCCTGACCTGCTGTGAATAATATGTCTCTGTCCTGACCTGCTGTGAATAACATGTCTCTGTCCTGCTGTGAATAATATGTCTCTGTCCTGCTGTGAATAATGTCTCTGTCCTGTCCTGCTGTGAATAATATGTCTCTGTCCTGACCTACTGTGAATAATATGTCTCTGATCTGCTGTGAATAATATGTCTCTGTCCTGACCTGCTGTGAATAATATGTCTCTGTCCTGCTGTGAATAATATGTCTCTGTCCTGCTGTGAATAATATGTCTCTGTCCTGTCCTGCTGTGAATAATATGTCTCTGTCCTGACCTGCTGTGAATAATATCTCTCTGTCCTGTCCTGCTGTGAATAATATGTCTCTGTCCTGTCCTGCTGTGAATAATATGTCTCTGTCCTGACCTGCTGTGAATAATATGTCTCTGTCCTGTCCTGCTGTGAATAATATGTCTCTGTCCTGTCCTGCTGTGAATAATATGTCTCTGTCCTGCTGTGAATAATATGTCTCTGTCCTGACCTGCTGTGAATAATATGTCTCTGTCCTGCTGTGAATAACATGTCTCTGTCCTGCTGTGAATAATATGTCTCTGTCCTGTCCTGCTGTGAATAATATGTCTCTGTCCTGACCTGCTGTGAATAATATGTCTCTGTCCTGCTGTGAATAATATGTCTCTGTCCTGTCCTGCTGTGAATAATATGTCTCTGTCCTGTCCTGCTGTGAATAATGTCTCTGTCCTGCTGTGAATAATATGTCTCTGTCCTGACCTGCTGTGAATAATATGTCTCTGTCCTGACCTGCTGTGAATAACATGTCTCTGTCCTGCTGTGAATAACATGTCTCTGTCCTGCTGTGAATAATATGTCTCTGTCCTGCTGTGAATAATGTCTCTGTCCTGTCCTGCTGTGAATAATATGTCTCTGTCCTGACCTACTGTGAATAATATGTCTCTGATCTGCTGTGAATAATATGTCTCTGATCTGCTGTGAATAATATGTCTCTGTCCTGACCTGCTGTGAATAATATGTCTCTGTCCTGCTGTGAATAATATGTCTCTGTCCTGCTGTGAATAATATGTCTCTGTCCTGTCCTGCTGTGAATAATATGTCTCTGTCCTGACCTGCTGTGAATAATATCTCTCTGTCCTGTCCTGCTGTGAATAATATGTCTCTGTCCTGTCCTGCTGTGAATAATATGTCTCTGTCCTGACCTGCTGTGAATAATATGTCTCTGTCCTGTCCTGCTGTGAATAATATGTCTCTGTCCTGACCTGCTGTGAAAAATATCTCTCTGTCCTGCTGTGAATAGAGTTCATCTGTCCTGTGTCTGTGTTCTTTTGCCAATCTTAATATTTTCTTTTTATTGGCCAGTCCGAGATATGGCTTTTTCTTTGCAACTCTGCCTAGAAGGCCAGCATCCCGGAATCACCTCTTCACTGTTGACGTTGAGACTGGTGTTTTGAGGGAACTATTCAATGAAGCTGCCAGTTGAGGACTTGTGAGGCGTATGTTTCTCAGACTAGACACTCTAATGTACTTGTCCTCTTGCTCAGTTGTGCACCGGGGCCTCCCACTCCTCTTTCTCTTCTGGTTAGAGCCAGTTTGTGCTGTTCTGTGAAGGGAGTATTACACAGCGTTGTATGAGATCTTCAGTTTCTTGGCAATTTCACACATGGAGTAGCCTTAATTTCTCTGAACAAGAATAGACTGACGAGTTTCAGAAGAAAGTCTTTGTTTCTGGCCATTTTGAGCCTGTAATCGAACCCACAAATGTTGATGCTCCAGACACTCAACTAGTCTAAAGAACGCCAGTTTAATTGCTTCTTTAAATAAGCACATCAGTTTTCAGCTGTGCTAACATAATTGCAAAAGGGTTTTCTAATGATCTATTAGCCTTTTAAAATGATGAACTTGGATTAGCTAACACAACGTGCCATTGGAAAGCAGGAGTGATGGTTGCTGATAATGGACCTCTGTAAGCCTATGTAGATATTCCATTAAAAATCAGTCGTTTCCAGCTACAACATTAACAATGTCTACACTGTATTTCTGATCAATTTGAAGTTATTTTAATGGACAAAAAATGTGCTTTCCTTTCAAAAACAAGGACATTTTAAAAGTGACACCAAACTTTTGAACAGTAGTATACGTTGCAGGCTATGATTTATAATGCAAAAGAAATGCATTGAAATCAAACAAATCTTTTTATCATCAATTTCTCTCAGCCAATCATCCGTCATTTGTGTAAGTGCCGTGCATGTTGAATGCCCTTCTTTATGTTGAATTTATCGTAAAACACCATTTTTTTCCCAAAAAGTTTGGTTGGCTGTTTGTTGCTGACATGTCATGCCTAAATTAGCTAATCCTGCCAACTAAAAAAAGTCACTGAAGTAGTTGGCAATATCAGTGGTTTTTGTAATGAATGAGCCTGATTCAATGAATGTTGGAGCTGAGTTTGCATTTTTTCCCAAAATGTCATTTAACGTGCTCCAAAGCTTTTTACTAGCATTCTTTAAATAATTTAATTTTGTTTCATAATATAGTTTCATCTTGTTCTTGTTCTGTTTAGTCACATGATTTCTCAACTTGCATTAGGTTTGCCAATTGGTTATGCAGCCAGACTTATTTGCCATGATTTTGCTTCATCCCTCTCAACCTCTCAGCGTTTTACTATTATTCTTCTAATAATGTTACTTTGTTCCATAATATCGTTTCATCTTGTTCTGTTTAGTCACATGATTTATCAATTTTTACAGTAATTTTCTGGGTGCATAACATTTTTCAATTCTTCATCAATCCACAGACATTTAACAATTTTTACAGTCATTTTCTTAATGGGTGCATGCTTATTAGTAACTGGAATAAACAATGTGACAAGTGCAGCACAGACAGCAAATATTCTTTACATCAACAACATATGAATACAAAAGGTATCGTATGTCCTCTAAAACACTATATCAGGCCCTGCCTTTGGATCTTTGGTTTTCCTAGAAATGGCTACTATATTGTGATCACTAAATCATATGGACTTGATTACTGCTTTATAGCATAATTCTGCAGCATTAGTAAAGATATGATTAGTACATGTTGATGATTTAATTCCTGTGCTGTTTGTAACTACCCTGGTAGGTTGACTGATAACCTGAACCAGGTTGCAGGCACTGGTTACAGTTTGAAGCTTTTTCCTGAGTGGGCAGTTTGATGAGAGCCAGTCAATATTTAAATCACCCAGGAAATATACTTCTCTGTTGATATCACAAACATTATCAAGCATTTCACACATATTATCCAGATACTGACTGTTAGCACTTGGTGGTCTATAGCAGCTTCCCACAATAATGGAAATATATCAGAAATATATACGCTCATGTTATTTATGTTAGAGCTGACAGTGGACTTCCTACTAGGGTACACCGTCTCAGTGCTAACAGTATAACTCTGGTTCATAGGCACATGATTACTGCAGACAATGGCTTTGTTGGTCGACATTCAGAGGACTTAAAGAGGCATACATTAGGTTACTCACATTATGACTTCCAACACCCCGGGGACACTACATGTAGTATAATATTCTGCATTATAGTATTCTACAGTACACTACAGTATTCTATATTAAGTACTGTAGCATATTTATATGTAGGATGTGAAGTCATGTCTCCCTATATGCTGCTCACATCAGCACTCTGTTGGAGACAGTGGACATCCTGTTGGATCACATTCATCTGTGAAGTCCCGACCGCCAGCTGACATCACGTGGACATGGAACAACCACCCCATCCTGTGAGAACCCGCCCACCCCCTATCTTGACCTATCAGCTTGCATCACAACAAGCCCTAGCTGCTGTATGCTGCATGCCATCAAAATATGATAATTGCTGTTTGGGATGCATCCAATCAGTGGAGGGGTGATGTGCCAAATATTTCACCAGGAGTTCACAGCTCTCTGTCTCTGTTTCCTCATCTAAACACATCATATCAGTCTACTGTGATAACTATGATTCATGTATTCTACAGCAGAGGAGGCTGCTGAGGGGAGGACGGCTCATAATAACAGCTGGAACGGAGCGAATCGAATCAAACACCTGGAAACCATGTATTTGACACCATTCCACCAATTCCGCTCCAGCCATTACCACGATCATGTCCTCCTCAATGAAGGTGGCACCAAGTTCCTGTGTTCTACAGTTACCATGACTCCCACTACACCATCAGGGAGAATGGCCAGATGTAGCTGATCCCCCAACGTCAGAGAGTCTGATAAAGGGGAGTACTGCTGTTTTGCTAACAACGGCATCGGAGAGCCAAGAGCTGTAGAGCTGTAGAGCCCTGCAGCTTAAAATAAGTATGTGGGGTTGTTCCACGTGTTCCAAGAGATCCACATAGTGTTCTGGGCTGTGTCCCAAATGGCACTCTATCCCCTACTTAGTGCACTACTATTAACCAGGGCCATAGGGAGTAGGATACCATCTGGGACACGGCCTGTGTTACTCTGTTCCACACCCTGTTCTAGTTGCTCTACGTGGCCAATAGTGTACAACTACCTCCAAATCAGTCTCAGATACTTCAACGATCACTTTCCTAGCTGAGAATAGAGTCAAGAGTTTGAAGTATGTTTAGCAGCTTCTTGCTCAATGTTGATTGTCCTTGTCAATCACGCTGGTTTGAACACTTGGCTTGATGTTATGCCAATGAATTGAGCTGCCTCCAGTGGTACAGATTCATCCGATAGAATCAGGGAGAAGAATACTCTGCAATGATACCACTGGCACTATCATCAGCAACTATGTTCTACTTCCAGAGCCTCAGATAAAAACATGTCGCTACTGATTGAGTCCAAGGCCGTGTTGCCCTGTGTGACGCTAGGAAACCCCCAAACCAGATGATCTCCTGGATCAAAGATGATGCTTTTATACAGGTACTTCTTTATTTTTAATCGTCTCTGTTTAATTTATATATTTCGTAGTGAGGAAAGCATAAAACACTACCAAAGTACTAAGAAGTTATCATGGAGAATACTATAATGAAATGAAATAATGACAATTTTGACAAACCACTAGTTGGTGCCAGACTACACCACCCCTTGAACTGACAACTGCCAAGGGTAACTATGAAACACAAGCCTTCAATTTAATGAAGAATTTTATTTGATTTAAAAAAAATATTTCACCTTTTATTTAAACAGGTAGGTTAGTTGAGAACAAGTTCTCATTTCCAACTGCGACCTGGCCAAGATACAACATAGCAGTGTGACACAGACAACAACACAGAGTATCACATGGAATAAACAAAACATACAGTCAATAATACAATAGAGAAAGTCTATATACAGTGTGTGCAAATGAAGTAGGATACGGGGGTGTGTCAATAAATAGGTCATTGTTGCGAAATTATTGCAGTATGGCAAATTAAACACTGGGGTGATAGATGTGCAGAAGATGAACGTGCAAGTAGAGATACTGGTGTGCAAATGAGAAGATAAATAAATAAATACAGTATGGGGATGAGGTAAGTAGGTAGGTAGATGGGCTGTTTACAGATGGACTATGTACAGGTGCAGAGATCTGTGAGCTGCTCTGACAGCTGGTGCTTAAAGTTAGTGAGGGAGATATGAGTCTCCAGCTTCAGAGATGTTTGCAGTTCCTTCCAGTAACTGGCAGCAGGGAACTGTAAGGAGAGGCGGCCAAAGGAGGAATTGGCTTTCGGGGTGACTAGAGAGATATACCTGCTGGAGCGCGTGCTACGAGTGGGTGTTGCTATGGTGACCAGTGAGCTAAGATAAGACTGGGCTTTACCTAGCAGAGACTTGTAGATGACCTGGAGCCAGTGGGTTTGGCAACTAGTATGAAGCGAGGGCCAGCCAACGAGAGCGTACAGGTCGCAGTGGTGGGTAGTATATGGGGCTTTGGTGATAAAACGGATTGCACTGTGATAGACTGCATCCAATTTGTTGAGTACAGTGTTGGAGGCTATTTTGTAAATGACATAGTCAGGATCAAGGGAAAGATAAATGGAGCAAAGTACAGAGAGATCCTTGATGAAAACCTGCTCCAGAGCATTCAGGACCTCAGACTGGGGCGAAGGTTCACCTTCCACAGGACAACGTCCCTAAGCACACAGTCAAGACAATGCAGGAGTGGTTTCGGGAAAAGTCTTTGAATGTCCCTGAGTGGCCCATGTTCGATCAGGACTTGAACCTGATTGAACATCTCTGGAGAAACCTGAAAATCGCTTTGCAGTGACACTCCCCATCCAACCTGACAAAGCTTGAGAGGAGCTGCAGAGAAGAATTGGAAAAACTCACCAAATACTGGTGTGCCAAGTTTGTAACATCATACCCAAGAAGACTCAAGGCTGTAACCTTGCCAGAGGTGTTTCAACAAAGTACTGAGTAAAGGGTCTGAAAACTTAATTGTATTGTCATTGATGGTTTACATTGTTATTTTGTTGTTTTCCTTTGTTCGGGTCTCTTTGTCCTGATCTATTTTTTTTCTTCTCTTTATTGGTAGTTGGCACATCAGGTTTGTAGTAGTTTTGTTGGGTTGGGCATGGATGGGATGGTGGTTTGGATAGTTGATTGGCTTCACTGTGGGCGGATTTTATGTTATAAAACCCAATTATAATAAAGCATTTCAAGTAAAAACTCTGAACAGGTGAGTGATCGGATCACCATCCTGGACTATGGGGCTCTGAAAATACATAACATCAACAAGGAAGACGTGGGACAATACCGCTGTGTGGCCAAAAGCAGCTTCGGGATGGCCTTCTCCAAACCAGTCTCCATTGAAGTACAGGGTAAGTCCTAGAACTAGGAAGGCTGGTGGACCCAAAACAGAGGACTTTAAAACAATTGTCATACAATAAAATGGCCTTAATACAGCCTAGTTTACAAAGTCTGCATGATGGACCATTAGGTGGTGCAGACAACTACACCACTCCTGAACCTAGTTGGTGCCAGACAACACTACTCCTGAACCTCGGTGGTGCCAGACAACACTACTCCTGAACCTAGGTGGTGCCAGACAACACTACTCCTGAACCTAGGTGGTGCCAGACAACACTACTCCTGAACCTAGGTGGTGCCAGACAACACTACTCCTGAACGTAGTTGGTGCCAGACAACACTAAAATCAAATCAAATCAAATCAAATTTATTTATATAGCCCTTCGTACATCAGCTGATATCTCAAAGTGCTGTACAGAAAACCAGCCTAAAACCCCAAACAGCAAGCAATGCAGGTGTAGACGCACGGTGGCTAGGAAAAACTCCCTAGAAAGGCCAAAACCTAGGAAGAAACCTAGAGAGGAACCAGGCTATGTGGGGTGGCCAGTCCTCTTCTGGCTGTCCCAGGTGGAGATTATAACAGAACATGGCCAAGATGTTCATAAATGACCAGCATGGTCGTATAATAATAAGGCAGAACAGTTGAAACTGGAGCAGCAGCACGGTCAGATGGACTAGGGACAGCAAGGAGTCATCATGTCAGGTAGTCCTGGGGCATGGTCCTAGGGCTCAGGTCCAGCATGTTCGAATAATAAGAAGGCAGAACAGTTGAAACTGGAGCAGCAGCACGGTCAGATGGACTGGGGACTGCAAGGAGTCATCCTGTCAGGTAATCCTGGGGCATGGTCCTAGGGCTCAGGTCCTCCGAGAGAGAGAAAGAAAGAGAGAAGGAGAGAATTAGAGAACGCACACTTAGATTCACACAGGACACCGAATAGGGCAGGAGAAGTACTCCAGATATAACAAACTGACCCTAGCCCCCCGACACATAAACTACTGCAGCATAAATACTGGAGGCTGAGACAAGAGGGGTCAGACACTGTGGACCCATCCGAGGACATCCCCGGACAGAGCCAAACAGGAAGGATATAACCCCACCCACTTTGCCAAAGCACAGCCCCCACACCACTAGAGGGATATCTTCAACCACCAACTTACCATCCTGAGACAGGGCCGAGTATAGCCCACAAAGATCTCCGCCATGGCACAACCCAAGGGGGGGCGCCAACCCAGACACGGTACCATAATGTACTGTACTGTACTGTACCATAATGTACTGTACTGTACCATACTGTACTGTACCATCATGTACTGTACTGTACCATAATGTACTCTACTGTACTGTACCATAATGTTCTGTACTGTACCATAATGTTCTGTACTGTACCATATGCACTGTACCATAATGTAATGTACGGTACCATAATGTAATGTACTGTACCATACTGTACTGTACCATACTGTACTGTACCATCATGTACTGTACTGTACCATACTGTACTGTACCATACTGTACTGTACCATAATGTTCTGTACTGTACCATAATGTACTGTACCATAATGTACTGTACTGTACCGTACTGTACTGTACCATACTGTACTGTACCATAATGTTCTGTACTGTACCATAATGTTCTGTACTGTACCATAATGTTCTGTACTGTACCATAATGTACTCTACTGTACTGTACCATAATGTGGTTAGTGATCATTGATTTGATCTCATGAAATTATTTAAGCTAATGATCTGTTCCAATTGGAGTTTGATATTGACCGTTTGAATAATATTGTATTTGCTACAGTATTATTATTATTATTATTATTATTATTATTATTATTATTATTATTATTCCCATCCCAAATAAACCATCATACATTACAAAGTAGATGTACTATACCATAATGTACTGTACCATAATGTACTGTACCATAATGTACTGTACTGTACCATAATGTACTGTACCATAATGTACTGTACCATAATGTACGGTACCATAATGTACTGTACCATAATGTACTGTACTGTACCATAATGTACTGGGCTGTACTGTACCATAATGTACGGTACCATAATGTACTGTACCATAATGTACGGTACCATAATGTACTGTACTGTACCATAATGTACTGGGCTGTACTGTACCATAATGTACTGTACCATAATGTACTGTACCATAATGTACGGTACCATAATGTACTGTACCACAATGTACTGTACTGTACCATAATGTACTGGGCTGTACTGTACCATACTGTACTGTACCATAATGTACTGTACTGTACCATAATGTACTGTACTATACTGTACCATAATGTACTGTACTGTACCATACTGTACTGTACCATAATGTACTGTACTGTACCATACTGTACTGTACCATCATGTACTGTACTGTACCATAATGTTCTGTACCATAATGTACTGTACTATACCATAATGTACTGTACCATAATGTACTGGGGTGTACTGCACCATAATGTACTGCACAATAATGTACCGTACTGTACTGTAATGTACCATAATGTACTAATGTACCATACTGTACTGTACCATAATGTACTGTACTGTACCATAATGTACTGTACTGTACCATAATGTACTGTACTGTACTGTACCATAATGTACTGCACTGTACCATAATGTACTCTACTGTACCATACTGTTCTGTACTGTACCATAATGTACTGTACTGTACCATAATGTACTGTACTGTACCATAATGTACTGTACCATAATGTACTCTACTGTACTGTACCATACTGTACTGTGCCATAATGTACTGTACCGTACCGTACCGTACTGTACTGTACCGTAATGTACTGTACTGTACCATAATGTACTCTACTGTACTGTACCATAATGTTCTGTACTGTACCATAATGTTCTGTACTGTACCATAATGTACTGTAACATAATGCACTATACCATAATGTACTGGGCTGTACTGTACCATAATGTACTGCACCATACTGTACTGCACTGTACCATAATGTACTGTACCATAATGTACTGTACTGTACCATAATGTACTGTACCATAATGTACTGTAATGTACTGTACCATAATGTACTCTACTGTACCGTACTGTACTGTACCAGAATGTAATGTACGGTACCATAATGTACTGTACTGTACCATAATGTACTCTACTGTACTGTACCATACTGTTCTGTACTGTACCATAATCTACTGTACGGTACCATAATGTACTGTACCATAATGTACGGTACCATAATGTACTGTACCATAATGTACTGTACTGTACCATAATGTACTGGGCTGTACTGTACCATAATGTACGGTACCATAATGTACTGTACCATAATGTACTGTACTGTACCATAATGTACTGGGCTGTACTGTACCATAATGTACTGTACCATAATGTACTGTACCATAATGTACGGTACCATAATGTACTGTACAATAATGTACTGTACTGTACCATAATGTACTGGGCTGTACTGTACCATAATGTACGGTACCATAATGTACTGTACCATAATGTTCTGTACTGTACCATAATGTACTGTACTGTACCATAATGTACTGTACCATAATGTACGGTACCATAATGTACTGTACCACAATGTACTGTACTGTACCATAATGTACTGGGCTGTACTGTACCATACTGTACTGTACCATAATGTACTGTACTGTACCATAATGTACTGTACTATACTGTACCATAATGTACTGTACTGTACCATACTGTACTGTACCATAATGTACTGTACTGTACCATACTGTACTGTACCATGTACTGTACCATAATGTACTATACCATAATGTACTGTACCATAATGTTCTGTTCTGTACCATAATGTACTGTACCATAATGTACTGTACTGTACTGTACCGTACTGTACCGTACTGTACTGTACCATAATGCACTGTACCATAATGTACTGTACTATACCATAATGTACTGTACCATAATGTACTGTACCATAATGTACTGTACCATAATGTACTGGGCTGTACTGTACCATAATGTACTGCACCATACTGTACTGCACTGTACCATAATGTACTGTACCATAATGTACTGTACTGTACCATAATGTACTGTACCATAATGTACTGTACTGTACTGTACCATAATGTACTCTACTGTACCGTACTGTACTGTACCAGAATGTAATGTACGGTACCATAATGTACTGTACTGTACCATAATGTACTCTACTGTACTGTACCATACTGTTCTGTACTGTACCATAATCTACTGTACAGTACCATAATGTACTGTACCATAATGTACTGTACTGTACCATAATGTACTGTACCATAATGTACTGTACTGTACTGTACCATAATGTACTCTACTGTACCGTACTGTACTGTACCAGAATGTAATGTACGGTACCATAATGTACTGTACTGTACCGTACTGTACTGTACCACAATGTACTGTACTGTAACATAATGTACTCTACTGTACTGTACCATAATGTTCTGTACTGTACCATAATGTACTGGGCTGTACTGTACCATAATGTACGGTACCATAATGTACTGTACCATAATGTACGGTACCATAATGTACTGTACCATAATGTACTGTACTGTACCATAATGTACTGGGCTGTACTGTACCATAATGTACGGTACCATAATGTACTGTACCATAATGTACTGTACTGTACCATAATGTACTGGGCTGTACTGTACCATAATGTACTGTACCATAATGTACTGTACCATAATGTACGGTACCATAATGTACTGTACCATAATGTACTGTACTGTACCATAATGTACTGGGCTGTACTGTACCATAATGTACGGTACCATAATGTACTGTACCATAATGTTCTGTACTGTACCATAATGTACTGTACTGTACCATAATGTACTGTACCATAATGTACGGTACCATACTGTACTGTACCACAATGTACTGTACTGTACCATAATGTACTGGGCTGTACTGTACCATACTGTACTGTACCATAATGTACTGTACTGTACCATAATGTACTGGGCTGTACTGTACCATAATGTACGGTACCATAATGTACTGTACCATAATGTTCTGTACTGTACCATAATGTACTGTACTGTACCATAATGTACTGTACCATAATGTACGGTACCATAATGTACTGTACCACAATGTACTGTACTGTACCATAATGTACTGGGCTGTACTGTACCATACTGTACTGTACCATAATGTACTGTACTGTACCATAATGTACTGTACTATACTGTACCATAATGTACTGTACTGTACCACACTGTACTGTACCATAATGTACTGTACTGTACCATACTGTACTGTACCATCATGTACTGTACTGTACCATAATGTTCTGTACCATAATGTACTGTACTATACCATAATGTACTGTACCATAATGTACTGGGGTGTACTGCACCATAATGTACTGCACAATAATGTACCGTACTGTACTGTAATGTACCATGATGTACTAATGTACCATACTGTACTGTACCATAATGTACTGTACTGTACCATAATGTACTGTACTGTACCATAATGTACTGTACTGTACTGTACTGTACCATAATGTACTGTACTGTACTGTACCATAATGTACTGCACTGTACCATAATGTACTCTACTGTACCATACTGTTCTGTACTGTACCATAATGTACTGTACTGTACCATAATGTACTGTACTGTACCATAATGTACTGTACCATAATGTACTCTACTGTACTGTACCATACTGTACTGTGCCATAATGTACTGTACCGTACCGTACCGTACTGTACTGTACCGTAATGTACTGTACTGTACCATAATGTTCTGTACTGTACTGTACCATAATGTTCTGTACTGTACCATAATGTTCTGTACTGTACCATAATGTACTGAACCATAATGTACTGTACCATAATGTACTATACCATAATGTACTGTACCATAATGTTCTGTTCTGTACCATAATGTACTGTACCATAATGTACTGTACTGTACTGTACCGTACTGTACCGTACTGTACTGTACCATAATGCACTGTACCATAATGTACTGTACTATACCATAATGTACTGTACCATTATGTACTGTACCATAATGTACTGTACCATAATGTACTGGGCTGTACTGTACCATAATGTACTGCACCATACTGTACTGCACTGTACCATAATGTACTGTACCATAATGTACTGTACTGTACCATAATGTACTGTACCATAATGTACTGTACTGTACTGTACCATAATGTACTCTACTGTACCGTACTGTACTGTACCAGAATGTAATGTACGGTACCATAATGTACTGTACTGTACCATAATGTACTCTACTGTACTGTACCATACTGTTCTGTACTGTACCATAATCTACTGTACAGTACCATAATGTACTGTACCATAATGTACTGTACTGTACCATAATGTACTGTACCATAATGTACTGTACTGTACTGTACCATAATGTACTCTACTGTACCGTACTGTACTGTACCAGAATGTAATGTACGGTACCATAATGTACTGTACTGTACCGTACTGTACTGTATCATAATGTACTGTACTGTACCATAATGTACCTTACTGTACTGTACCATAATGTTCTGTACTGTACCATAATGTACTGGGCTGTACCGTACCATAATGTACTGTACCATAATGTCCTGTACTGTACCATAATGTACTGTACTGTACCATACTGTACTGTACCATACTGTACTGTACTGTACCATATGTACTGTACCATAATGTAATGTACTGTACCATACTGTACTGTACCATAATGTACTGTACTGTACTGTACTGTACCATAATGTACTGTACTGTACCATAATGTACTCTACTGTACTGTACCATAATGTTCTGTACTGTACCATAATGTTCTGTACTGTACCATAATGTACTGTACCATAATGTACTGTACCGTAATGTACTGTACCATAATGTTCTGTACTGTACCATAATGTACTGGGTGGCACCGTACCATAATGTACTGTACCATAATGTCCTGTACTGTACCATAATGTACTGTACTGTACCATACTGTACTGTACTGTACCATAATGTACTGTACCATAATGTACTGTACTGTACCATAATGTACTGTACTATACCATAATGTACTGTACCATAATGTTCTGTACTGTACCATAATGTACTGGGCTGTACTGTACCATAATGTGCTGTACCATAATGTACTATACCATAATGTACTGTACCATAATGTACTGGGCTGTACCGTACCATAATGTACGGCACCATAATGTACTGTACCATAATGTACGGCACCATAATGTACTGTACCATAATGTTCTGTACTGTACCATAATGTACTGTACTGTACCATACTGTACTGTACCATAATGTACTGTACTGTACCATAATGTACTGTACTGTACTGTACCATACTGTACCATACTGTACTGTACCATAACCATAATGTAATGCACTGTACTGTACCATAATGTAATGTAGTTTACCATAATGTACTGTACTGTACTGTACCATATTGTACTGTACTGTACCTTAATGTACTGTACCATAATGTACTGTACTGTACTGTACCATAATGTACTCTACTGTACTGTACCATACTGTACTGTACTGTACCATAATGTACTGTACCATAATGTACTGTACCATAATGTAATGTACTGTACCATAATGTAATGTACGGTACCATAATGTACTGTACTGTACCATACTGTACTGTACCATAATGTACTGTAATGTGCTGTACCATAATGTACGGTACCAAAATGTTCTGTACCATAATGTACTGTACTGCACCATAATGTAATGTGCTGTACGATAATGTAATGTAATGTACCATAATGTAATGTACTGTACTGTACCATAATGTATTATACCATAATGTACCATACTGTACTGTACCATAATGTAATGTACTGTACCATAATGTACTGTACTGTACCATAATGTACTGTACTGTACCATAATGTGCTGTACCATAATGTGCTGTACTGTACTGTACCATAATGTACTGTACTGTACCATAATGTACTGTACCATAATGTACTGTACTGTACCATCATGTACTCTACTGTACTGTACCATAATTTAATGTACTGTACTGTGCAATAATGTAATGTACTGTACCATAATGTAATGTACTGTACCATAATGTAATGCACTGTACTGTACCATAATGTAATGTAGTTTACCATAATGTACTGTACTGTACTGTACCATATTGTACTGTACTGTACCATATTGTACTGTACTGTACCATATTGTACTGTACTGTACCATAATGTACTGGACTGTAATGTACCATACTGTACTGTACCATAATGTACTGTACTGTACCGTACTGTACTGTACCATACTGTACTGTACCATAATGTACTCTACTGTACTGTACCATAATGTTCTGTACTGTACCATAATGTTCTGTACTGTACCATAATGTACTGTACCATGATGTACTGTACTATAATGTACTGTACCATAATGTACTGTACGATAATGTTCTGTACTGTACCATAATGTTCTGTACTGTACCTTACTGTACAATAATGTACTGTACTGAACCATAATGTACTGTACCATAATGTACTGTACTATACCATAATGTACTGTACCATAATGTTCTGTACTGTACCATAATGTACTGGGCTGTACTGTACCATAATGTACCATAATGTACTGCACCATAATGTACTGTACCATAATGTACTGCACCATAATGTACTGTACCATAATGTTCTGTACTGTACCATAATGTACTGGGCTGTACCGTAATGTACTGTACCATAATGTTCTGTACTGTACCATGATGTACTGTATTGTACCATACTGTACTGTACCATAATGTACTGTACTGTTCCATAATGTACTGTAATGTACTGTACCATACTGTACTGTACCATAATGTACTGTACTGTACCATAATGTACTGTACTGTACCATAATGTACTCTACTGTACTGTACCATAATGTTCTGTACTGTACCATAATGTACTGTACCATAATGTTCTGTATTGTACCATAATGTACTGGGATGTACTGTACCATAATGTACTCTACTGTACTGTACCATACTGTATTGTAATGCACCATAATGTACTAATGTACCATACTGTACTGTACCATGATGTACTGCACTGTACCGTAATGTACTGTACTGTACCGTAATGTACTGTACCATAATGTACTGCACTGTGCCACAATGTACTCTGTAATGTACGGTACCATAATGTACTCTACTGTACTGTATCATTATGTACTGTACTGTACCATAATGTACTGTACCATAATGTACTCTACTGTACTGTACCATAATGTACTCTACTGTACTGTACCATAATGTACTGTACTGTACCATAATGTACTGTACTGTACCATAATGTACTGTACCATAATGTAATGTACGGTACCATAATGTACTGTACTGTACCATACTGTACTGTACCATAATGTACTGTACTGTACTATACCATAATGTACTCTACTGTACTGTACCATAATGTTCTGTACTGTACCATAATGTACTGTACTGTACCATAATGTACTGTACCATAATGTTCTGTACCATAATGTACTCTACTGTACTGTACCATAATGTTCTGTACCATAATGTACTCTACTGTACTGTACCATAATGTTCTGTACCATAATGTAATGTGCTGTACTCTACTGTACTGTACCATAATGTACTGTACTGTACCATAATGTACTCTACTGTACTGTACCATCATGCACTGTACTGTACCATAATGTAATGCACTGTACTGTACCATAATGTAATGTAGTTTACCATAATGTACTGTACTGTACCATATTGTACTGTACTGTACCATAATGTAATGCACTGTACTGTACCATAATGTACTGGACTGAACTGTACCATAATGTACTGTACCATAATGTACTGTACTGTACCATAATGTACTGGACTGAACTGTACCATAATGTACTGTACCATAATGTACTGTACTGTACCATAATGTACGGTACCATAATGTACTGTACTGTACCATAATGTACTCTACTGTACTGTACCATAATGTTCTGTACTGTACCATAATGTACTGTACTGTACTGTACCATACTGTACTGTACTGTACCATAATGTACTGTACTGTACCATAATGTACTGTACCATAATGTACTGTACCATAATGTTCTGTACTGTACCATAATGTACTGTACCATAATGTTCTGTACTGTACCATAATGTACTGTACTGTACCATAATGTACTGTACCATAATGTACTGTACTGTACCATAATGTACTCTACTGTACTGTACCATAATGTTCTGTACTGTGCCATAATGTTCTGTACTGTACCATAATGTACTGTACTGTACCATAATGTACTGTACTGTACTGTACCATACTGTACCATACCATACTGTACTGTACCATAACCATAATGTAATGCACTGTACTGTACCATAATGTAATGTAGTTTACCATAATGTACTGTACTGTACCATATTGTACTGTACCATAATGTTCTGTATTGTACCATAATGTTCTGTACTGTACCATAATGTTCTGTACTGTACCATAATGTACTGTACTGTACCATAATGTACTGGACTGAACTGTACCATAATGTAATGTTCTGTACAGTACCATAATGTACTGGGCTGTACTGTACCATACTGTACTGTACCATAATGTACTGTACTGTACCGTACTGTACTGTACCATAATGTACTGTACTGTACCATAATGGACTCTACTGTACTGTACCATAATGTTCTGTACTGTACCATAATGTACTGTAACATAATGCACTATATCATAATGTACTGTACCATAATGTACTGTACCATAATGTACTATACCATAATGTACTGTACCATAATGTTCTGTACTGTACCATAATGTACTGTACCATAATTTACTGTACTGTACCATAATGTACTGTACTGTACCATAATGTTCTGTACTGTACCATAATGTAATGTGCTGTACTCTACTGTACTGTACCATAATGTACTGTACTGTACCATAATGTACTCTACTGTACTGTACCATCATGCACTGTACTGTACCATAATGTAATGCACTGTACTGTACCATAATGTAATGTAGTTTACCATAATGTACTGTACTGTACTGTACCATATTGTACTGTACTGTACCATAATGTAATGCACTGTACTGTACCATAATGTACTGAACTGAACTGCACCATAATGTACTGTACCATAAGTACTGTACTGTACCGTACTGTACTGTACCATAATGTACTGTACTGTACCATAATGTACTCTACTGTACTGTACCATAATGTTCTGTACTGTACCATAATGTACTGTACTATACCATACTGTACTGTACCATACTGTACTGTACCATAATGTACTGTACTGTACCATACTGTACTGTACTGTACCATAATGTACTGTACTGTACCATAATGTACTGTACCATAATGTTCTGTACTGTACCATAATGTACTGTACCATAATGTACTGTACTGTACCATAATGTACTCTACTGTACTGTACCATAATGTTCTGTACTGTGCCATAATGTTCTGTACTGTACCATAATGTACTGTACTGTACCATAATGTACTGTACTGTACTGTACCATACTGTACCATACTGTACTGTACCATAACCATAATGTAATGCACTGTACTGTACCATAATGTAATGTAGTTTACCATAATGTACTGTACTGTACCATATTGTACTGTACCATAATGTTCTGTATTGTACCATAATGTACTGTACTGTACCATAATGTACTGGACTGAACTGTACCATAATGTAATGTTCTGTACAGTACCATAATGTACTGGGCTGTACTGTACCATACTGTACTGTACCATAATGTACTGTACTGTACCGTACTGTACTGTACCATAATGTACTGTACTGTACCATAATGGACTCTACTGTACTGTACCATAATGTTCTGTACTGTACCATAATGTACTGTAACATAATGCACTATACCATAATGTACTGTACCATAATGTACTGTACCATAATGTACTATACCATAATGTACTGTACCATAATGTTCTGTACTGTACCATAATGTACTGTACCATAATGTACTGTACTGTACCATAATGTACTGTACTGTACCATAATGTTCTGTACTGTACCATAATGTACTGTACTGTACCATAATGTACTGTACCATAATGTACGGTACCATACTGTACAATAATGTAATGTACTGTACTGTACCATAATGTACTGTACCATAATGTACTGTACTATACCATAATGTACTGTACCATAATGTACTGGTCTGTACTGTACCATAATGTACTGTACCATAATGTACTGCACCATAATGTACTGTACCATAATGTTCTGTACTGTACCATAATGTACTTGGCTGTGCCGTACCATAATGTACTATACCATAATGTACTGCACCATAATGTACTGTAACATAATGTTCTGTACTGTACCATACTGTACTGTATCATAATGTACTGTACTGTACCATAATGTTCTGTACTGTACCATAATGCACTGTACTATACCATAATGTACTGTACCATAATGTTCTGTATTGTACCATAATGTACTGGGCTGTACTGCACCATAATGTACTGTACCATAATGTACTCTACTGTACTGTACCATACTGCATTGTAATATACCATAATGTACTAATGTACCATACTGTACTGTACCATAATGTACTGTACCGTAATGTACTGTACTGTACCATAATGTACTGCACTGTACCATAATGTACTCTGTACTGTACTGTACCATGATGTACTCTACTGTACTGTACCATAATGTACTGTACTGTGCCATAATGTACTGTACTGTACCATAATGTACTGTACCATAATGTACTGTACCATAATGTAATGTACTGTACCATAATGTAATGTACTGTACCATAATGTAATGTACGGTACTGTACTGTACCATACTGTACTGTACCATAATGTACTCTACTGTACTGTACCATAATGTTCTCTACTGTACCATAATGTACTGTACTGTACCATTATGTACTGTAATGTGCTGTACCATAATGTACTGTACTGTACCATAATTTAATGTGCTGTACGATAATGTACTGTACTGTACCATGATGTAATGTACTGTACTGTACCATAATGAATTATACCATAATGTACTGTACTGTACCATAATGTACTGTACTGTACCATAATGTAATGTACTGTACTGTACCATAATTTAATATACCATAATGTACTGTACTGTACCATAGTGTACTGTACTGTACCATAATGTACTCTACTGTACTGTACCATAATGTACTGTACTGCACCATAATGTAATGTACTGTACTGTACCATAATGTAATATACCATAATGTACTGTACTGTACTGTACCATAATGTACTGTACTGTACCATAATGTACTCTACTGTACTGTACCATAATGTAATGTACTGTACTGTACCATAATGTACTGTACAGTACCATAATGTACTGGACTGTACTGTACCATAATGTTATGTACTGTACCATAATGTACTGGACTGTACCATAATGTAATGTAGTGTACCATAATGTACTGCACTGTACTGTACCATATTGTACTGTACTGTACCATAATGTACTCTACTGTACTGTACCATAATGTAATGCACTGTACTGTACCATAATGTACTGGACTGTACTGTACCATAATGTACTGGACTGTACTGTACCATAATGCTATGTACTGTACTGTACCATAATGTACTGTACAGTACCATAATGTACTGGACTGTACTGTACCATAATGTTATGTACTGTACCATAATGTACTGGACTGTACCATAATGTAATGTAGTGTACCATAATGTACTGCACTGTACTGTACCATATTGTACTGTACTGTACCATAATGTACTCTACTGTACTGTACCATAATGTAATGCACTGTACAGTACCATAATGTACTGGGCTGTACTGTACCATACTGTACTGTACCATAATGTACTGTACTGTACCGTACTGTACTGTACCATAATGTACTGTACTGTACCATAATGGACTCTACTGTACTGTACCATAATGTTCTGTACTGTACCATAATGTACTGTAACATAATGCACTATACCATAATGTACTGTACCATAATGTACTGTACCATAATGTACTATACCATAATGTACTGTACCATAATGTTCTGTACTGTACCATAATGTACTGTACCATAATGTACTGTACTGTACCATAATGTTCTGTACTGTACCATAATGTACTGTACTGTACCATAATGTACTGTACCATAATGTACGGTACCATACTGTACAATAATGTAATGTACTGTACTGTACCATAATGTACTGTACCATAATGTACTGTACTATACCATAATGTACTGTACCATAATGTACTGGTCTGTACTGTACCATAATGTACTGTACCATAATGTACTGCACCATAATGTACTGTACCATAATGTTCTGTACTGTACCATAATGTACTTGGCTGTGCCGTACCATAATGTACTGTACCATAATGTACTGCACCATAATGTACTGTAACATAATGTTCTGTACTGTACCATACTGTACTGTATCATAATGTACTGTACTGTACCATAATGTTCTGTACTGTACCATAATGCACTGTACTATACCATAATGTACTGTACCATAATGTTCTGTATTGTACCATAATGTACTGGGCTGTACTGCACCATAATGTACTGTACCATAATGTACTCTACTGTACTGTACCATACTGCATTGTAATATACCATAATGTACTAATGTACCATACTGTACTGTACCATAATGTACTGTACCGTAATGTACTGTACTGTACCATAATGTACTGCACTGTACCATAATGTACTCTGTACTGTACTGTACCATGATGTACTCTACTGTACTGTACCATAATGTACTGTACTGTGCCATAATGTACTGTACTGTACCATAATGTACTGTACCATAATGTACTGTACCATAATGTAATGTACTGTACCATAATGTAATGTACTGTACCATAATGTAATGTACGGTACTGTACTGTACCATACTGTACTGTACCATAATGTACTCTACTGTACTGTACCATAATGTTCTCTACTGTACCATAATGTACTGTACTGTACCATTATGTACTGTAATGTGCTGTACCATAATGTACTGTACTGTACCATAATTTAATGTGCTGTACGATAATGTACTGTACTGTACCATGATGTAATGTACTGTACTGTACCATAATGAATTATACCATAATGTACTGTACTGTACCATAATGTACTGTACTGTACCATAATGTAATGTACTGTACTGTACCATAATTTAATATACCATAATGTACTGTACTGTACCATAGTGTACTGTACTGTACCATAATGTACTCTACTGTACTGTACCATAATGTACTGTACTGCACCATAATGTAATGTACTGTACTGTACCATAATGTAATATACCATAATGTACTGTACTGTACTGTACCATAATGTACTGTACTGTACCATAATGTACTCTACTGTACTGTACCATAATGTAATGTACTGTACTGTACCATAATGTACTGTACAGTACCATAATGTACTGGACTGTACTGTACCATAATGTTATGTACTGTACCATAATGTACTGGACTGTACCATAATGTAATGTAGTGTACCATAATGTACTGCACTGTACTGTACCATATTGTACTGTACTGTACCATAATGTACTCTACTGTACTGTACCATAATGTAATGCACTGTACTGTACCATAATGTACTGGACTGTACTGTACCATAATGTACTGGACTGTACTGTACCATAATGTTATGTACTGTACTGTACCATAATGTACTGTACAGTACCATAATGTACTGGACTGTACTGTACCATAATGTTATGTACTGTACCATAATGTACTGGACTGTACCATAATGTAATGTAGTGTACCATAATGTACTGCACTGTACTGTACCATATTGTACTGTACTGTACCATAATGTACTCTACTGTACTGTACCATAATGTAATGCACTGTACAGTACCATAATGTACTGGGCTGTACTGTACCATACTGTACTGTACCATAATGTACTGTACTGTACCGTACTGTACTGTACCATAATGTACTGTACTGTACCATAATGGACTCTACTGTACTGTACCATAATGTTCTGTACTGTACCATAATGTACTGTAACATAATGCACTATACCATAATGTACTGTACCATAATGTACTGTACCATAATGTACTATACCATAATGTACTGTACCATAATGTTCTGTACTGTACCATAATGTACTGTACCATAATGTACTGTACTGTACCATAATGTACTGTACTGTACCATAATGTTCTGTACTGTACCATAATGTACTGTACTGTACCATAATGTACTGTACCATAATGTACGGTACCATACTGTACAATAATGTAATGTACTGTACTGTACCATAATGTACTGTACCATAATGTACTGTACTATACCATAATGTACTGTACCATAATGTACTGGTCTGTACTGTACCATAATGTACTGTACCATAATGTACTGCACCATAATGTACTGTACCATAATGTTCTGTACTGTACCATAATGTACTTGGCTGTGCCGTACCATAATGTACTGTGCCATAATGTACTGCACCATAATGTACTGTAACATAATGTTCTGTACTGTACCATACTGTACTGTATCATAATGTACTGTACTGTACCATAATGTTCTGTACTGTACCATAATGCACTGTACTATACCATAATGTACTGTACCATAATGTTCTGTATTGTACCATAATGTACTGGGCTGTACTGCACCATAATGTACTGTACCATACTGCATTGTAATATACCATAATGTACTAATGTACCATACTGTACTGTACCATAATGTACTGTACCGTAATGTACTGTACTGTACCATAATGTACTGCACTGTACCATAATGTACTCTGTACTGTACTGTACCATGATGTACTCTACTGTACTGTACCATAATGTACTGTACTGTGCCATAATGTACTGTACTGTACCATAATGTACTGTACCATAATGTACTGTACCATAATGTAATGTACTGTACCATAATGTAATGTACTGTACCATAATGTAATGTACGGTACTGTACTGTACCATACTGTACTGTACCATAATGTACTCTACTGTACTGTACCATAATGTTCTCTACTGTACCATAATGTACTGTACTGTACCATTATGTACTGTAATGTGCTGTACCATAATGTACTGTACTGTACCATAATTTAATGTGCTGTACGATAATGTACTGTACTGTACCATGATGTAATGTACTGTACTGCACCATAATGAATTATACCATAATGTACTGTACTGTACCATAATGTACTGTACTGTACCATAATGTAATGTACTGTACTGTACCATAATTTAATATACCATAATGTACTGTACTGTACCATAGTGTACTGTACTGTACCATAATGTACTCTACTGTACTGTACCATAATGTACTGTACTGCACCATAATGTAATGTACTGTACTGTACCATAATGTAATATACCATAATGTACTGTACTGTACTGTACCATAATGTACTGTACTGTACCATAATGTACTCTACTGTACTGTACCATAATGTAATGTACTGTACTGTACCATAATGTACTGTACAGTACCATAATGTACTGGACTGTACTGTACCATAATGTTATGTACTGTACCATAATGTACTGGACTGTACCATAATGTAATGTAGTGTACCATAATGTACTGCACTGTACTGTACCATATTGTACTGTACTGTACCATAATGTACTCTACTGTACTGTACCATAATGTAATGCACTGTACTGTACCATAATGTACTGGACTGTACTGTACCATAATGTACTGGACTGTACTGTACCATAATGTTATGTACTGTACCATAATGTACTGGACTGTACCATAATGTAATGTAGTTTACCATAATGTACTGTACCATATTGTACTGTACTGTACCATATTGTACTGTACTGTACCATAATGTAATGCACTGTACTGTACCATAATGTACTGGACTGAACTGTACCATAATGTACTGTACAGTACCATAATGTACTGGGCTGTACTGTACCATAATGTAATGTACACGACTGTACCATAATGTACTGGACTGTACTGTACTGTACTGTACCATAATGTACTCTACTGTACTGGGCTGTACTGTAACATAATATAATGCACTGTACCATAATGTAATGTAGTTTACCATAATGTACTGTACCATATTGTACTGTACTGTACTGTACCATATTGTACTGTACTTTACCATACTGTACTCTACTGTACTGTGCCATAATGTAATGTACTGTACCATAATGTACTCTACTGTACTGTACCATAATGTACTGGACTGTTCTGTACCATAATGTACTCTACTGTATTGTACCATATTGTACTCTACTGTACTGTACCATCATGTACTGTACTGTACTGTAGCATAATGTACTGGACTGTACTATACTGTAGCGTACTGGACTGTACTATAGCGTAATGTACTGGACTGTACTGTACTGTAGCGTAATGTACTGGGCTGTACTGTACCATAATGTACTGGACTGTACTGTACAATAATGTACTGTACTGTACCATAATGTACTGGACTGTACTGTAGCGTAATGTACTGGACTGTAGCATAAACTTGGTAGGGTTAATGGTGCCAACAGAGATGGTCGCCTCGCTTCACTTTCTTAGGAAACTATGCAATATATATATATTTTCTTATTACATACAGCCGGGAAGAACTATTGGATATAAGAGCAACATCAACTAACCAACATTTCGACCAGGAATATGACTTTCCCGAAGGAGATCCTCCATCCAGGACAATGGATCTAATCCCAGCAGCTGACCCAAAACAACGGCGGCACAGAAGGGGCAGACGGAGCCAAGGTCCAGTCTCTTGACAACAAGGTAGACGAAATTCGAGCAAGGGTTGCCTTCCAGAGATTGTAACATTCTCTGTTTCACGGAAACATGGCTCTCTTGGTATATTTTATCGGAATCAGTCCAGCCACCTGGCTTCTAACCATGCATCGAGCCGACAGAGATAACCACCTCTCGGGGAAGAGGAAGGGTGAAGGTGTAGGCTTTATGATTAACAAGTCATGGTGTGATCATAACAACACACAGGAACTAAAGTCCTTCTGCTTACCCGACCTAGAATTCCTTACAATCAAATGCAAGCCATTCTACTCACCAAGAGAATTCTCATCAGTTATAATCACAACTGTGTACATCGTCCCCCCCCCCCCAAGTGAACACCAAGACCCTAAAGGAACTTCAATGGACTGTAAACTGAAAACTATATACTCGGAGGCTGCATTTATTGCAGCTGGGGATTTGAACAAAAAACACATTTGAGATCAATGTTTATTATTTGATTGCACGACACGTAGGACTAATACTATCGACCACTGCTACTCTAACTTCTGCGATTTATACAAAGCCCTTCCCCGCCCTCCCTTCGGCAAATCTAACCATGACGCCATCTTGCTCGTCCCGGCTTATAGGCAGAAACTAAAACAGGATCTACCAGTGACGAAAACCATTCAACGCTGGTCTGACCAATTGGAAACCATGCTCCAAGATTGATTTGATCACGTGGACTGGAATAAGTTCCGGTCAGCCTCTGAGAACAACATTGATCTATACGCTGACTCGGGGAGTGCATTTATAAATAAGTGCATTGGCGATGTCGTACCCACTGTGACTATTAAGATCTACCCTAAACAGAAACCTGGATGGATGGCGGCATTTGCGCAATACTTCCAGACAAACTAAAAACATTATTTTCCCGCGTTGAGGATAATACAGTGCCACCATCGTGGCTCGCTAACAAAGACTGCAGCCCCCCCTCTCCTTCTCCGTGGCTGACGTGAGTAAAACATTTAAACGTGTTAACCCTCGCAAGGCTGCTGGCCTAGACGGCATCCCCAGCCGCGTCCTCAGAGCATGCGCAGACCAGACATATTTCATCGCTCCCTATCCCAGTCTGTTGTCCGCATATGCTTCAAGATGGCTACCATTGTTCCTTTACCCAGAAGGCAAAAATGGCTGAACTAAATGACTACTGCCCCATAGCACTCACTTCTGTCATCATGAAGTACTTTGAGAGGCTAGTCAAGGATCATATCACCTCCACCTTACCGGCCACCCTAGACCCACTTCAGTTTGTATACTGCCCCAATAGGTCCACAGATGACACAATCGCAAATGCACTGCACACTGCCCTATCCCATCTGGACAAAAGGAATACCTATGTGAGAATGCTGTTCATTGACTACAGCTCAGCTTTCAACACCATAGTATCCTCCAAGTTCATCATCAAGCTGGAGGCCCTGGGTCTTAGCCCCTCCCTGTGCAACTGGGTCCTAGACTTTATGACGGGCCAACCTCAGGTGGAGAAGGTAGGAAACAACATCTCCACTGATCCTCAATCAAAGGAGATGATCGTGGACTTCAGGAAACAGCAGAGGGATTACCCCCTTATCCACATCGAAGGGACAGCAGTGGAGAAGGTGGAACGTTTTAAGTTCCTGGACGTCCACATCATAGACAAACTGAAATGGTCCACCCACACAGACAGTGTGGTGAAGAAGGCGCAACAGCACCTCTTCAACCTCACGAGTCTGAAAAATGTTTTGGGGCTTGTCACCGAAAACCCTGACAAACCTGTCGGGGTTTTCGCATCCTGTCGGGCTGTATCACCGCCTGGTACGGCAACTGCTCCGCCCACAACCGTAAGTCTCTCCAGAGGGTAGTGAGGTCTGCACAACGCATCACCTGGGGCAAACTACCTGCCCTCCAGGACACCTACACCACCCGATGTCACAGAAAGGCCATAAAGGTCATCAAGGACAACAACTACCCGAGCCACTGCCTGTTCACCCCGCTAACAGCTTCTATCTCAAGGCCATCAGACTGCTAAACAGCCACCACTAACTCAGAAAGGATGCTGCCTACATTGAGACCCAATCACTGGACACTTTCTGCTAATCTCCTTTTTCTAGTCCTCCAGGCTGACCCTTGCAGGTTGACCCTTGCAGGTTGACCCTTGCCTGTTCTGGACTCTGTACTCACCTGCCTGACCATTCTGCCTTCCTTCAGCACGAGCCTGTCTGCCACTCTGTACCTCCTGGACTCTGATCTGGTTTTGACCTTTTGCCTGTCCACGACCATTCTCTTGCCTACTCCTTTTGGATTAATAAACATTGTAAGACTCCAACCATCTGCCTCCTATGTTTGCATCTGGGTCTCGCCTTGTGTCATGATAATTGTGGAGGAACTACAATGTTGTTGATCCATCCTCAGTTTTTTCCTATCACAGCCATTACACTCTGTAACCGTTTTAATGTCAACATTGGCCTTCTGTTGAAATCCCTGAGTGGTTTCCTTATTTTCCGGCAACTGAGTTAGGAAGGACACCTGTATCTTTTTAGAGACTGGGTGTACTGATTCACCCTCCGAAGTGTAATTAATAACTTCACCATGTTCAAAGGGATATTCAATGTCTGTTTAACTCACCTAGCATCCTATGTTGGGGTGATCAAACTAGCTCACCTAGTATCCTGACTATGTCAGGGTGATCAAACTAACTCACCTAGTAGCCTGACTATTACTAGCTCACCCTGGGGCATTCATGTACAGAATATCCTCATATTCAACAAAAGCAGAAAGGTGGCTCCAACAAGGTCTTTTATATACTGAAATGACTTGTTCCTAAAGTAAAAGCCCAACTTAAGCTTTTTTGTGAGGTGTTGAATTTGGGTCTTAAAATACAGCTTCAAGGTCAAAATAATTTTATGATGACTGAACCTTGATAGGCTTCTTTTGCTAAGACCATCTGAGTTAGACTAGCTTTCTTGATCTTGAGAATGCCATTAGTTTAGTTTTGACAGCATTTAAGACATATTTAAGCTGGAACAGGTGATGCCGGACAACACTAAATGCCACATCACATGTGGGAGCAGAGCTATAATAATAGGACCTTCTATTCCATCTATTACCTTTCTATAATAATAGATGTCCCTTTGCATCAGCAATGTTTGTTTTTAGGCCCTGGTCAAAAAGTAAATACGGAATCATTTAGGCCGAGACTGTAGCTAGTAAATCATAATTATTGTACACAGCTGTATAGTCTTTATTTAACTAGGCAAGTCAGTTAAGAACAAATTCTTAATTTCAATGACGGCCTAGGAACATTGGGATAACTGCCTGTTCAGAACAACACCTTGTCAGCTCAGGGGTTTGAACTTGCAACATTCCGGTTACTAGTCCAACGCTCTAACCACTAGGCTACGCTGCTTCCCCATGTAAGATAGATGGCACTGTTTCACCACAATCACCCCCGGTTCAATAAAGATTTCTTTCCATATAGAAAAGCTTGGGCACAACTGTTCTAGCATGTGCTCTCTCCTCGAGTTTCTCCAGAGTTTAACTTCAATGTCGACACAATGAAACATTTGAGTAAGCAAACACATCTACATTTCTGTTATCTTTTTGTCAGTTTGCAATTTGTGGCTTCATAAAGTAGAAAAAAGGCAACATACTCAGCCATAAGGAATCACTCCAAAATGGGGAGAGAGAAAGAAAGAGAAAGAAAAATATAACATTTAAAATAAAGGGAGAACCTTTAAGGCTGCTACCGGCCTGAGAAAACAAACCAAGACTCTCCCACTCCTCTCCTCGCCTTCCTCCTCCTCCCTCTCTCCTCCTCGAGCTTCCAGATCCTCCTCCTCCCTCTCTCCTCCTCGAGCTTCCAGATCCTCCTCCTCCCTCTCTCCCCCCCCAGCTTCTAGCCAACTCACTACAGAAGACAGAGACCCACCAGGCAAGCAGGCAGGCAGGCAAACCCTCAATTCTTCCTGACCTGGATAACATCCTGCTGGTTTGTGCATTAAAGACTCGGGCTGTTCGTCCCAATCGGCACTCTATTCCTCTCATATTGCAGTACTTTTGCTCTCTGGGCCACACTGCACTATAGAAGGAATTGGGTGATATTTGGGACGCACACCCAGGGTCCCTGCAACACGTTCCAGATAGGTCCACATAGACAGTCCTCCTCCTTCCTCCTGACTCCTCCTGAATCCCAGTCACCCAGGGTCCCTGCAACACGTTCCAGATAGGTCCACATAGACAGTCCTCCTCCTTCCTCCTGGTTAAGCCTTCCTGACTCCTCCTGAATCCCAGTCACCCAGGGATTTCAGACATCATCATTACGACTGGGAGCTGGGACTGAGAAAGGGGCTAAAACAGTAGCCCGTTTATACCTGGTTCTAACATGAGGTCTTTGTCCTGATTATTTCCATATCCTGTTCTTGTCCACCATTTTAGACCGGTGTATTGGCCCAGCGTCGTTCGGGTTAGGGTTTGGTCAGGGTAGGCCGTAATTGTAAATAAGAATTTGTTCTTAACTGACTTGCCTAGTTAAAATGTAATAACATGTGAAGACATATTTTAGAAAATATGGGCACAATCAGAATGCGGACAAGATCAGGACAAAGGACATGTTAGAGCACTGTATTAAAGAGGCTTGTGAAACAGTGACAGCAGACATTTGGTTCCCTTTAGAGCTGAGTCTGTTTACAGTGGAGCCTGCAGAGTTTGGCCTTGGTCAGGTCAGACCCAGTCAAACGCACTCCCACCATCCGCAGTGTCAGAGAGAGAGAGAGAGAGATGCTCGTGTTCCTGGCTCCAACAGTGCAGTAATATCTAACAATTCACAACAATCCACACAAATCTAGAAATATATAAATATTAGGACAAGCAATGTCGGAGTCCGGAGTATAAATATACAGTTAGTTCGGAAAGTGATGGGGGAACCTTCCAGAAGGACAACCATCTCTGCATCACACCACCAATCAGACCTTTCTGGTAGAGCGGCCAGACGGAAGCCACTCCGCAGTAAAAGGCACATGACAGCTCGCTTGGAGTTTGCCAAAAGGGACCTAAAGGACTGTTAGAACATGAGAAACAAGATTCTCTGGTCTGATGAAACCAAGATTGAACTCTTTGGCCTGAATACAAAACATAATATCTGGAGGAAACCTGGCACCATCCCTACGGTGAAGCATGATGGTGGCAGCATCATGCTGTGGGGATGTTTTTCAGTGGCAGGGACTGGGAGACTAGTCAGGATCGAGGGAAAGATTAATGGAGCAAAGTATAGAGAGATCCTTGATGAAAACCTGCTCCAGATCACTCAAGAGCTCAGACTGAGGTGAAGGTTCACCTTCCATCAGGACAACGACCCTATGCACACAGCCAAGATAACGCAGGAGTGGATTCCGAATGTCCTTGAGTGGCTAAGCCAGAACCTGGACTTGAGCCCAATCCAACATCTCTGGAGAGACCAGAAAATAGCTGTGCAGCGATGCTACCCATCCAACCTGACAGAGCTGGAGAGGATCTGCAGAGAAGAATGGGAGAAACTACCCAAATACAGGTGTCCCAAACTTGTAGGATCATACCCAAGAAGACTCAAGGCTGTAATCGCTGCCAGAGGTGCTTCAACAAAGTACTGAGTAAAGGGTCTGCATACTTATGTAAATGTGAAATGTATGTTTATATATTTATATATATATTTTTTTAAACATACATTTCACGTACATTAAAAAAACATATATGTTATATATATTTTAATATATATATAAAACTCACTACTTTACATTTACATTTACACTCTAATTTACATACTCTCACTACTTTACATTGTAGCAAAGTGTCATTTCTTCAGTGTTGTCACATGAAAGGATATACTCAAATATTTAAAATGTGAGGGGTGTACTCACTTTTGTGATATACTGTAGGTGTTCCTTTTCTCCAGGTGGGAAAGGGCAGTGTAGAGTTCAATAGAGATTGCATCATCTATAGGTCTGTTGGGGCAGTATGCAATTTGGAGTGGGTCTAGGGTTTCTGGGATAACGGAGTTGATGTGAGCCATGACCAGCCTTTCAAAGCACGTCATGGCTACAGACGTGAGTGCTATGGGTCGGTAGTCATTTAGGCAGGTTACCTTAGTGTTCTTTGGCACAAGGACTATGGTGGTCTGCTTAAAAGATGTTGGTATTACAGACATGGACAGAGAGAGGTTGAAAATGTCAGTGAAAACACAGGACAGTTGGTCAGAGCATGCTCACAGTACACGTCCTGGTATTCTGTCTGGCCTTGTGAATGTTGACCTGTTTAAAGGTCTTTCTCTCATCTCATGTGGAAAGTGTGATCCCACAGTCATCCAGAACAGCTGATGCTCTCATTCATGTTTCAGTGTTACTTGACTTGAAGCCAGCATATAATTTATTTAGCTTGTCTGGTAGGCTCGTGTCACTGGGCAGCTCTCGGCTGTGCTTCCCTTTGTAGTCCGTAATGGTTTGCTAGCCCTGCCACATCCGACGAGCGTCCGAGCCAGTGTAGTACAATTGGATCCTAGTCCTGTATTGATGCTTTTCCTGTTTGATGGTTCGTCGGAGGGCATAGCGGGATTTCTTATAAGCTTCCGGGTTAGGGTCCTGCTCCTTGAAAGCATCAGCTCTAGCCTTTAGCTCAGTGTGGATGTTGCATGTAATCCATGGCTTCTAGTTGGGATATGTACGTACGGTCACTGTGGGGACGACGTCATCGATGCACTTATTGATTAAGCCAATAACAGATGTGGTGTACTCCTCAATGCCATAGGAGGAATCCCGGGAACATATTCCAGTCTGTGCTAGCAAAACAGTCCTGTGGCTTAGCACTGGTACTTCCTGGTTAATTTTTTGCTTGTAAGCAGGAATCAGGAGGATATAATTATGGTCAGATTTGGAGGGCGAGGGAGAGCTTTGTGAGCATCTCTTAGTGTGGAGCAAAGGTGGTCCAGAGTTTTTTTTGCCTCTAGTTGCACATTTAACATGCTGATAGACGGATTTAAGTTTCCTTTCATTAAAGCATTTTTCCTGTTTGCTTTTTGCGGAATACAGCTCATGAGGTCTTAGTGCGTCAGTCTGTGGTGTATACAGCTAAAAAAATACATATGAAAACTCTCTACGTAGATAATGTGGTCTACAGCTTATCATGAGATACTCTACCTCAGGCATGCAAAACCTTGAGAGTTTCTTAGATATCGTGCACCAGCTGTTATTTACAAAAATACATGGTCCGCCGCCCACTGTCTTACCAGACGCCGATACAGCAACCAGTAACCAGCCAACTATTCCTTGAAGCATAAGATATTACAGATTTGAATGTCCCGTTGGTAGTTTAACCTTCTGCGTAGGTCATACATTTTATTTTCCAAAGATTGCACGTTTGCTAGCAGCCTTTTGGCCCCTTTTTCTCCACCTCCTCTTCACGCAAATGACGGAGATCTGGGCCTCTCCCTGGAAGGCAGTATATCATTCACATCGGACTCATTAAAGGAAAAAAAGGATTTTGCCAGTCCGTGGTGAGAAATCGAAGTTCTGATGCCCAGAAGTTATTTTCAGTCTAAGAGATGGTAGCAGCAACATTTTTTGCAAAGTAAGTAAGTAAACAAACAAAAACCACAATTGGTTAGGAATACGTACAACTTCAACCTTGTTCTCCGGCGCCATCTTGTGTATCAAACAGGAACTGTATTGACACCTTTTCCGCTGCGCCACTTGGGAACCCCAGTGAAATGTTTTTTTTTCTGAGATCGGTGTGGAAGCACTTGACTGGCCTGCCCAGAGCCCTGACCTCAACCCCATCGAACACCTTTGGGATGAATTAGAACGGCGACTGCAAGCCAGGCCCAATCGCCCAACATCAGTGCCCGACCTCACTAATACTCTTGTGGCTGAATGGAAGCAAGTCCCAGCAGCAATGTTACAACATCTTGTGGAAAGCCTTCCCAGAAGAGTGGGGGCTGTTATAGTAGCAATGTTCCAACATCTAATGGAAAGCCTTCCCAGAAGAGTGGAGGCTGTTATAGCAGCAATGTTCCAACATCCTAGTGGAAGGCCTTCCCAGAAGAGTGGAGGCTGTTATAGCAGCAATGTTCCAACATCCTAGTGGAAGGCCTTCCCAGAAGAGTGGAGGCTGTTATAACAGCAATGTTCCAACATCTAGTGGAAAGCCTTCCCAGAAGAGTGGAGGCTGTTATAACAGCAATGTTCCAACATTGAGTGGAAAGCCTCTCCTGAACACAAACTCACAGCCCTCTCTAACTCTTCAAACTATGTTCCTACTTACCTCCAACCCTACCTAACTCCCTGACCCTGCAGAGCAGTCCCTCTCCTGAACACAAACTCAAAGCCCTCTCTAACTCTTCACACTATGTTCCTACTTACCTCCAACCCTACCTAACTCCCTGACCCTGCAGAGCAGTCCCCATTGTTTACAGGCTAGTTCCATTCCACATCCATTGACCTCTGATTGGGCTATTTGACCGCCCTTCACCACCTTTGACGCTGCCCACCTGCATCTCCTCGGGGCATCTGTCCAATAGGCAGGTGGGACCAGGACAAGTATAAAAGCACAGTCCAGCCCAGTCTGGGCTCAGACTTTAGCAAGCAGTGGCAGAGTGAAGAGCATAAACCTCTGCCACCACCCATTTTTCCTACAGCCCCGGACTCTTCCATCACACGCCAGTGTGTCACTGATCTACAAAAGTGTGCTCACTAGCACAGAGAGGCTGCTGCCTACATACACAGACTTGAAATCATCCATATATCTATATTTTATTAATTCCATTACTTAACTTTGATTTGTGTGTGTATTCGGTATTTGTTGTGAAATTGTTAGATACTGCTGCACCGTCGGAACTAGAAGCACAATCATTTTTTGCTACACCTGCAGTAACATCTGCTGAACACGTGTATGTGTCCAATAGAATGTGATTTGATTTGATGTGGGATAGGGCACTTTATGTCTGGTTGTACTGTGAGCTTATATCTAACTATCTGAAAGCGATTCCTGTCATAGGCCTTAAGATGGCCGCCGGCGAGTGTTGTTGTTGTTATGCAACCTAAGATGACGGCCCCCATAGCCTTATCTAACATGGCTCCTGTTTAAATATTAGCATTGTTAGCCAGACAGCAAGCTAATCCGCTACCACTAATGGTGTTGGTTACTGTATTGCTATGTTAGCCCATGGCCTTCGGCCTACTAGCCTAGCATGCTAAGTTATGACCCATGCTATCTGCTTGTGTGTGTGTGTGTGTGTGTGTGTGTGTGTGTGTGTGTGTGTGTGTGTGTGTGTGTGTATATATATATATATATACACACACACACACACACACACACACACACACACACACACACACACACACACACACACACACACACACACACACATATATATTTAATGTGTGCTACGTTAGCTATAATAGCCAATACTGTTAGCCTTGCTAAAGCTAGTTGCCCTGTGCATACTACGTTCTGTGTTAAGCCTAAAAGGATGTTTTGCTAATACCTGCTGCTTGCTGTATGCTATGCCATCTAACCTTGTACACTGAGATGTCCGGGATGGTGAAGTGGCGTAGGGTTCTTCTGCAGCTGTAGCAGGTCACCAGCTTGTGTAACTGGACCACCCCTCCTTTGTGGCATTGTAATCCATTATGATTTTTGGTTTTTGATGTTCCTGATTACAGATTATCCCATCCCTATGCAGCGTACTCATGAGTACCACATGTTTGCCTTTCTTTGGCATGTAAGAAACTAGGGATGTGTCGGCCGTGAACACAAACTGAATGGAATTGATAGGCCTGTTCTGTGTATTCAACAGCTGAGGTGGGAGCTCTGGCTTGTTTCGTACTATTCCTGCCATCGTCAGCTTCCTCTTGAGGAGCTCCTGTCCCAGCTTGTGCGAAGTAAAAACAGTTATTGCATGTGATGTTGTGGCCAAGGAGTCCCTGTGTCACATCCAGGACAGCTCACATACATAGGTTCTTCTCAGGTTCCACGCATATGATGAAGCAGCATCACAGGCAGCCCAGATCTTGATTCCATATTTTTCGGGTTTAGACGGTAAGTACTGCCTGAAGGGGCAGAAGCTGCTCATCAACGACTACCAGAGGCAGGGGACCGTTCACACGGTCCCAGAACCCACGGGACCGAGTGTCTTGAATTTATTAAGCAAGATACTGAGCCCTGCCCATGTCTCCTTGCTTAATAGTGAAGGGTAATCTTTTGTGCAACGATTTCGATGTTAAGGTAGATATGTCTTTTTTTAGAAACATCTGTTTAAGGGAATACTTTAGCTCCCCTAATCGTGATGTTTCTACTGAACATGTAGGCTGCTCACCTGCACAGACTCCGACTCCTTTTAGAAGCAAGAGTTATTTTGTACCTCCAGCCAATCCGCAGTTATTTTGTACCTCCAGCCAATCCGCAGTCAGTCTATTGAGACATATTGCAGACTGGTTGAAAAAGATGTTGTTCATCTCCTTAAGAACAAACAGGAGAACAAATCTTTACATAATTTACCTCAGGATGAAAAACAAGCTTTGCTTGATTTACAATCCGATACGTCAGTCCTTACCAGCCCTGCTGATAAGGGTGGGTCGGTTGTACAATCTGATACGTCAGTCCTTACCAGCCCTGCTGATAAGGGTGGGTCGGTTGTACTCATGGATAGGACAGTCCTTACCCCCCTGCTGATAAGGGTGGGTCGGTTGTACTCATGGATAGGACAGTCCTTACCCCCCTGCTGATAAGGGTGGGTCGGTTGAACTCATGGATAGGACAGTCCTTACCCCCCTGCTGATAAGAGTGGGTCGGTTGTACTCAGGGATAGGACAGTCCTTACCCCCCTGCTGATAAGGGTGGGTCGGTTGTACTCATGGATAGGACAGTCCTTACCCCCCTGCTGATAAGGGTGGGTCGGTTGTACTCATGGATAGGACAGTAATGTAAATGAGGGTCATAGACAACTGCTTGACAACACCTTTTACTAGAATCTCAGAAGTGACCCCACTGGCCAATCTCAGAATACTATCCTATTGTAGAGGGCATTGATGCAGTAACAGCCCCTCTATCTACTTATGTTTACTGTTTTGTTTGACCACTTGCATAACAGCTCCCCTCCTTTGTAAAGGACACCAGCAGTATGGTCTCAGAACAGCTCCCCTCCTTTGTAAAGGACACCAGCAGTATGATCTCAGAACAGCTCCCCTCCTTTGTAAAGGACACCAGCAGTATGATCTCAGAACAGCTCCCCTCTTAAAGGACACCAGCAGTATGATCTCAGAAAGGCTCCCCTCCTAAAGGACACCAGCAGTATGGTCTCAGAACAGCTCCCCTCCTTTGTAAAGGACACCAGCAGTCTGGTCTCAGAACAGCTCCCCTCCTAAAGGACACCAGCAGTATGGTCTCAGAACAGCTCCCCTCCTAAAGGACACCAGCAGTATGGTCTCAGAATAGCTCCCCTCCTTTGTAAAGGATACCAGCAGTATGATCTCAGAACAACTCCCCTCCTAAAGGACACCAGCAGTATGATCTCAGAACAGCTCCGCTCCTTTATAAAGGACACCAGCAGTATGGTCTCAGAACAGCTCCCCTCCTAAAGGACACCAGCAGTATGATCTCAGAACAGCTCCCCTCCTTTGTAAAGGACACCAGCAGTATGGTCTCAGAACAGCTCCCCTCCTTTGTAAAGGACACCAGCAGTATGATCTCAGAACAACTCCCCTCCTAAAGGACACCAGCAGTATGGTCTAAACAGGTGTTCTACTCTGCTAGCCAGCACCTCTCCTAAACAGGTGTTCTACTCTGCTAGCCAGCACCTCTCCTAAACAGGTGTTCTACTCTGCTAGCCAGCACCTCTCCTAAACAGGTGTTCTACTCTGCCAGCACCTCTCCTAAACAGGTGTTCTACTCTGCTAGCCAGCACCCCTCCTAAACAGGTGTTCTACTCTGCTAGCCAGCACCTCTCCTAAACAGGTGTTCTACTCTGCCAGCACACCTCCTAAACAGGTGTTCTACTCTGCTAGCCAGCACCTCTCCTAAACAGGTGTTCTACTCTGCTAGCCAGCACCTCTCCTAAACAGGTGTTCTACTCTGCTAGCCAGCACCTCTCCTAAACAGGTGTTCTACTCTGCCAGCACCTCTCCTAAACAGGTGTTCTACTCTGCTAGCCAGCACCCCTCCTAAACAGGTGTTCTACTCTGCTAGCCAGCACCTCTCCTAAACAGGTGTTCTACTCTGCCAGCACCCCTCCTAAACAGGTGTTCTACTCTGCTAGCCAGCACCTCTCCTAAACAGGTGTTCTACTCTGCTAGCCAGCACCTCTCCTAAACAGGTGTTCTACTCTGCTAGCCAGCACCTCTCCTAAACAGGTGTTCTACTCTGCTAGCCAGCACCTCTCCTAAACAGGTGTTCTACTCTGCTAGCCAGCACCTCTCCTAAACAGGTGTTCTACTCTGCCAGCACCTCTCCTAAACAGGTGTTCTACTCTGCTAGCCAGCACCCCTCCTAAACAGGTGTTCTACTCTGCTAGCCAGCACCTCTCCTAAACAGGTGTTCTACTCTGGCAGCACCCCTCCTAAACAGGTGTTCTACTCTGCTAGCCAGCACCTCTCCTAAACAGGTGTTCTACTCTGCTAGCCAGCACCTCTCCTAAACAGGTGTTCTACTCTGCTAGCCAGCACCTCTCCTAAACAGGTGTTCTACTCTGCTAGCCTCTGCAGCTATCTTGTCTCTCTGCACTGACCTGATAGCAGCTACCTCGTCTCTCTGCACTGATCTGATTACAGCTAGCTTGTCTCTCTGCACTGACCTGATAGCAGCTAGCTCGTCTCTCTGCACTGACCTGATAGCAGCTAGCTTGTCTCTCTGCACTGACCTGATAGCAGCTACCTTGTCTCTCTGCACTGATCTAATAGCAGCTAGCCTGTCTCTCTGCACTGATCTGATTGCAGGTAGCTGGTCCCTCTGCACTGACCTGATTACAGCTAGCTCGTATCTCTGCACTGACCTGATTGCAGCTAGCTTGTCTCTGCACTGACATGATTGCAGCTAGCTTGTCTCTCTGCACTGACCTGATTGCAGCTAGCTTGTCTCTCTGCACTGACCTGATTGCAGCTAGCTTGTCTCTCTGCACTGACATGATTGCAGCTAGCTTGTCTCTCTGCACTGACATGATTGCAGCTAGCTTGTCTCTCTGCACTGACCTAATTGCAGCTAGCTTGTCTCTCTGCACTGACCTGATTGCAGCTAGCTGGTCTCTCTGCTGCCGAGCTGGTCTGGTTTCTTGGTTATCGAAGCAGATAAACGTGGAAATAATGTGGAAGTTTTCCAGAGACGTTGTTGCACGGAAAAGTTCTCTGCCAGATTCTGCATCCAACAAGGGATTCTGTGGATTCTGTACTTTGACTCCTATAGTTATAGTTTGACTCCTATAGATATAGGCTGAATTCAACAGATATATTATAACTCATACAGCTATGTTGATTGAATTGGATTATGACTCCTTCAGTTATCATGTCTCCTACATTTATATTAAGAGTTACTGTATGACTCCTATAGTTATAGTATGACTCCTATAGTTATAGTATGACACCTATAGTTATAGTCTGACTCCTATAGTTATAGTCTGACACCTATAGTTGTAGTATGACTCCTATAGTATAGTCTGACTCCTATAGTTATAGTCTGACACCTATAGATATAGTCTGTCTCCTATAGTTGTAGTCTGACTCCTATAGTTGTAGTATGACTCCTATAGTATAGTCTGCCTTCTCTAGTTATAGTATGACTCCTATAGTTATAGTATGACTCCTATAGTTATAGTCTGACTCCTATAGTTATAGTATGACTCCTATAGTTATAGTATGGCTCCTATAGTTATAGTATGGCTCCTATAGTTATAGTATGGCTCCTATAGATATAGTATGACTCCTATAGTTGTAGTATGACTCCTATAGATATAGTATGACTCCTATAGTTATAGTATGACTCCTACAGTTACAGTATGACTCCTTCAGTTATCATGTCTCCTACATTTATATTAAGAGTTACTGTATGACTCTTATAGTTATAGTATGACTCCCATAGTTATAGTCTGACTCCTATAGTTATAGTCTGTCTCTTATAGTTATAGTATGACTCCTATAGTTATAGTCTGTCTCTTAGAGTTATAGTATGACTCCTATAGATATAGTCTGTCTCTTAGAGTTACTGTATGACTCCTATAGATATAGTCTGCCTCCTATAGTTATAGTATGACTCCTATAGTTATATCCTGACTCCTATAGTTATAGTCTGACTCCTATAGATATAGTATGACTCCTATAGTTATAGTATGGCTCCTATAGTTATATTCTGACTCCTATAGTTATAGTCTGACTCCTATAGATATAGTATGACTCCTATAGTTATATTCTGACTCCTATAGTTATATTCTGACTCCTATAGTTATAGTCTGACTCCTATAGATATAGTATGACTCCTATAGTTATAGTCTGAATTCAACAGATATATTATAACTCATACAGCTATGTTGATTGAATTGGATTATGACTCCTGCAGTTATATCATGTCTCCTACATTTATATTAAGAGTTATAGTATGACTCCTATAGTTATAGTATGACTCCCATAGTTATAGTCTGACTCCTATAGTTATAGTCTGTCTCTTATAGTTATAGTATGACTCCTATAGTTATAGTCTGTCTCCTATAGTTAGTATGACTCCTATAGTTGTAGTATGACTCCTATAGTTATAGTCCGATTCTTATAGTTATAGTATTACTCCTATAGTTATAGTCTGTCTCCTATAGTTGTAGTATGACTCCTATAGTTAAAGTATGACTCCTACAGATATAGTGTGACTCCTACTGATATAGTGTGACTCCTGCAGGTACAGGTGGAATTCAACAGCTATATTATAACTCATTGTTCTATGTTGATTGAGTGGAGGATGATTCTTACATTTATAGTTTGACTCCTACATTTATAGTATGACTCTTACAGATATAGGTTGAATTCAAATATTATATTATAACTAACTCATACAGCTATGTTGATTGAATGGATTATGACTCATTCAGTTACAGTATAACCCCTGAGGTTTATCATGTCTCCTACATTTATATTAAGAATCCAACATTTATAGTATGACTCCTATACAGTAGTAGTTATAGTATGACTCCTATAGTTATAGTATGGCTCCTATAGTTATAGTATGACTCCTATAGTTATAGTATGACTCCTATAGTTATAGTATGACTCCTATAGTTATAGTATGACTCCTATAGTTATAGTATGACTCCTATAGTTATAGTCTGACTCCTATAGTTATAGTCTGACTCCTATAGTTATAGTATGACTCCTATAGTTATAGTATGACTCCTATAGTTATAGTATGACTCCTACAGTTATAGTCTGACTCCTATAGTTATAGTATGACTCCTACAGTTATACTGTGACTCCTGAAGTGATTGTATGACTCCTACAGTTAGACTATAACTATATGAGTCAGACTATAACTGTGTCTCCTGACCCCTCCTGTCTCAGCCTCCAGTATTTATGCTGCAGTAGTTTATGTGTCGGGGGGCTGGGGTCAGTTTGTTATATCTGGAGTACTTCTCCTGTCCTATTCGGTGTCCTGTGTGAATCTAAGTGTGCGTTCTCTAATTCTCTCCTTCTCTCTTTCTTTCTCTCTCTCGGAGGACCTGAGCCCTAGGACCATGCCCCAGGACTACCTGACATGATGACTCCTTGCTGTCCCCAGTCCACCTGGCCATGCTGCTGTTCCAGTTTCAACTGACCTGAGCCCTAGGACCATGCCCCAGGACTACCTGACATGATGACTCCTTGCTGTCCCCAGTCCACCTGGCCATGCTGCTGCTCCAGTTTCAACTTCCACCTGACTGTGCTGCTGCTCCAGTTTCAACTGTTCTGCCTTATTATTATTCGACCATGCTGGTCATTTATGAACATTGAACATCTTGGCCATGTTCTGTTATAATCTCCACCCGGCACAGCCAGAAGAGGACTGGCCACCCCTCATAGCCTGGTTCCTCTCTAGGTTTCTTCCTAGGTATTGGCCTTTCTAGGGAGTTTTTCCTAGCCACCGTGCTTCTACACCTGCATTGCTTGCTGTTTGGGGTTTTAGGCTGGGTTTCTGTACAGCACTTTGAGATATCAGCTGATGTACGAAGGGCTATATAAATACATTTGATTTGATTTGATTTAGGAGTCATACTACAAATATAGGAGATAGACTATAACTATAGGAGACATACTCTATCTCCTATATTTGTAGTATGACTCCTACAGTTATAGTCTGACTCATATAGTTATATTCTGCCTCCTACAGTTATAGTATGACTCCTATAGTTATAGTCTGACTCCTATAGTTATAGTCTGACTCCTATAGTTATAGTATGACTCCTACAGTTATACTGTGACTCCTGAAGTGATTGTATGACTCCTACAGTTATACTGTGACTCCTGAATTGATTGTATGACTCCTACAGTTACTATATATCTCCTATAGTTATAGTATGACTGAATAGAAACACTTGTCTGCATGAGTCCACTTCTAATGATTAAGTATGTGTCTGAATTGACACCTTATTCCTTATATAGTGCACTACTTTTGAGCAGAGTTCTATGGGCCTTGTTTAAAAGTAGTGCACTATACAGGGAACATGGTGCCATTTGGTACATACCCCATGCCAACTGTCATTAATTTGACGATCTTAACCATACATGTTGATTAGTAGTAATGGAATAGACATTTGATCTTAACCATACATGATGATTAGTAGTAATGGAATAGACATTTGATCTTAACCATACATGTTGATTAGTAGTAATGGAATAGACATTTGATCTTAACCATACCTGTTGATTAGTAGTAATGGAATAGACATTTGATCTTAACCATACATGTTGATTAGTAGTAATGGAATAGACATTTGATCTTAACCATACATGTTGATTAGTAGTAATGGAATAGACATTTGATCTTAACCATACATGATGATTAGTAGTAATGGAATAGACATTTGATCTTAACCATACATGTTGATTAGTAGTAATGGAATAGACATTTGATCTTAACCATACATGTTGATTAGTAGTAATGGAATAGACATTTGATCTTAACCATACATGATGATTAGTAGTAATGGAATAGACATTTGATCTTAACCATACATGTTGATTAGTAGTAATGGAATAGACATTTGATTTCAGATTCCCAGACGTTTCTGAAAATGCTTTTAGAAATAGAAGAAAATTGTTGTGGTCCCAAATTTAATGTCATCAACGTAATGCAAAAAGAAGACAATCCAGATTTAACAGTGTTGGTTATTACATGGTTCTGTTAGAATTTCCAACAACAAACATTCCCTTTCTTCATTAACATTGAATATATATTTTACATACAAACATTCATACGTACACACGTATGTACAATGGTATATATATATAGGAAAAGACATACAAAGGTTCTTCATATTTTCTAACACTTGTTTTGAGAATGGCTACAGTCAATGGTGGTTCTGGGGTATGTACACTGCTGTTCAGAAGTTTGGGGTCACTTAGAAATGTCCATGTTTTTAAAAGGAAAGCACATTTTTTTGTCCATTAAAATAAGATCAAATTGATCAGAAATTCAGTGTAGACATTGTTAATGTTGTAAATGACTATTGAAGCTGGAAACGGCAGATTTATAATGGAATATCTACATAGGAGTACAGAGGCCCATTATCAGCAACCATCACTCCTGTGTTCCAATGCCACTTTGCTTAGAAGTCAACATCCCGGAGTCGCCTCTTCACTGTTGACATTGAGACTGGTGTTTTGCGGGCACTGTTTAACGAAGCTGCCAGTTGAGGACTTGTGAGGAGTATGTTTCTCAAACTAGACACTCTAATGTACTTGTCCTCTTGCTCAGTTGTTTCCCGGGGCCTCCCACTCCTCTTTCTATTCTGGTTAGGGCCAGTTTGTGCTGTTCTGTGAAGGGAGTAGTACACGGCGTTGTACTAGATCTTCAGTTTCTTGGCAATTTCTCGCATGGAATAGCCTTCATTTCTCAGAACAAGAATAGACTGATGAGTTTCAGAAGAAAGTGCTTTGTTTCTGGACATTTTGAGCCTGTAATCGAACCCACAAATGCTGATGCTTCAGGTACTCAACTAGCGTAAGAACACCAGTTTTATAGCTTCTTTAATCAGTACAACAGTTGTCAGCTGTGCTAACATAATTGCAAAAGTGTTTTCTAATGATCAATTAGCCTTTTAAAATGATAAACTTGGATTAGCTAACACAACGTGTCATTGGAACACAGGAGTGATGGTTGCTGATAATGGGCCTCTGTACTCCTATGTAGATATTCCATAATCAAATCTGCCGTTTCCAGCTTCAATAGTCATTTACAACATTAACAATGTCTACACTGAATTTCTGATCAATTTGATCTTATTTTAATGGACAAAAAAATGTGCTTTCCTTTTAAAAACAAGGACATTTCTAAGTGACCCCAAACTTTTCAATGGTGTATGTCTCGTACACACTCAGGATGAAGGTATGGTTTATGAAGACACGGACCGTCTCGTACACACTCAGGATGAAGGTATGGGTGATGAAGACAGGGACCGTCTCGTACACACTCAGGATGAAGGTATGGTTTATGAAGACACGGACCGTCTCGTACACACTCAGGATGAAGGTATGGGTTATGAAGACAGGGACCGTCTCGTACACACTCAGGATGAAGGTATGGGTTATGAAGACAGGGACCGTCTCGTACACACTCAGGATGAAGGTATGGGTTATGAAGACAGGGACCGTCTCGTACATACTCAGGATGAAGGTATGGGTTATGAAGACAGGGATGGTCTCGTACACACTCAGGATGAAGGTATGGGTTATGAAGACAGGGACCGTCTCGTACACACTCAGGATGAAGGTATGGGTTATGAAGACAGGGACCGTCTCGTACACACTCAGGATGAAGGTATAGTTTATGAAGACAGGGATGGTCTCGTACACACTCAGGATGAAGGTATGGTTTATGAAGACAGGGACCGTCTCGTACACACTCAGGATGAAGGTATGGGTTATGAAGACAGGGACCGTCTCGTACACACTCAGGATGAAGGTATGGGTTATGAAGACAGGGACGTGTCCATATTGCAGATGCTTATAGGACAGACACACATTACAGCCTTGATGTGACATTATCAACTATTTTCTTACATCATTAGATGTAACACTATTAGGTCATCATGCTGCTTGACTAGATGTTTGCTATCTAGCTGAATTATAGTTTCCCATTCAGATCAATAGCATAAATAAACCTATAGGCACATAAAGCCATCTATAGCCACTCTATACCTTAACTGTCGATAAACTGAGAAGCATTTCCTTCGGTCATCGTCAAGGACAAGAGTGTATGTACCTGAAGTCTGGAATGTTTATGCTTTCTGCTTGGTCAAAAACATGCTATCAGAACAAAGGCAGGAAAAATTCTGTAAAAAAATATATATTTTTGTACATATTTATTTTCATTAGTCCACAGTTCCAGGTTCAAAATGTGTTGCGTGTCACCAGTCAAGTTAAGATATTGGACTTTCAAGAAGAAAAGCGTCATCATCCGCATCGTGATGATGATGTAATAAGCTTCATGTGATGAAAAATACATCATCATGATGTGGCCGGAGACACTTCTTGAATGTTCAATATCTTAACTTGACTGCTGACACGTAAATTGATTAAAAAAAAACAGTTTTATTGCAGAAGACCGCATGTTTACCACCTATCAAATCAGTGGTCCCAAACGGTCTGTCATACTTGGAATTCATACTTGGCTTAAAGCCAACGTAAAGTTTAAATGATTATAACACGTTCTCCTGAGGAACGACATCCGTTGTGTTAAGTGTTTGATATTCATAGGCTTTTAGCCTGTAATCCTAAGGGTGGAATCCAGCCAAAGCTTTAGGTTGAGTTAGGTAAAATAGGTCCCAAGCTTTCTGTCAATAGATCAACACACTTTGGAACAGAAAGTTAAAATGATGAACAGGGCTACGTCCCAAAAATGGAATCCTATTCCCTGTTTAGGGCACTAGTTTGATCAGGGCCCATTTAGGACACAGACCCAGATCTTATCAGACAACCTACTTTGTGATGTTAAAACCTTTGAAAGAAAGAGTGCTCCACTGTGGTCTGGCTCAAACAACAGAATACACTAACAAGAATCTAAGTGTTGTGATCACACTAAGGACTAAAATACTTGGCTAAAAAGCTATTCAGCCATTGAGAAAGACACATCTTCATACCGTATGATGATGGGGTAATGTGTTTATAACGATAAGTACTATAGTGTAAGCTGTTAGACATCAGGGCGGTTTGTTTCCGTGGCACTGTGAGGATGAGATTAGCAGAAATATTGACCGGACAGAATCTTCATCTTTCAAGTTTACAAGCTTCTGTTTGCATACGTCCCAAATGGCATCCTATTCCCTATATAGTGGACTAGGTGGCCCTGGGTACTGGTCAAAAAGTAGTGCACTGTGTATGGAATAGGGTGCCATTTGAGACTAACCAAAGTAAGGCAAGAAGGTCAGTAAGAAAGAGAGGGAAATATAGAGCAGGTTATATATTGGAGAAGTGGTTATACATTAGCCAGTTCTTTACATATTCATAGATTAGTCTTTAAATAGTTCATGTGGTATCAACAACAACAACCATTTTTTACAAAATAGAAAACAAATAACTAACAGCCTATCAGAGTCTTGCGATGCCTCTACCCTCGGTTTCCAACCCTCAGAGCAAGAGGGCATTAGCTTCTTCTTTTTCTGCATTCTGTCACCCTGGTCTTTATAGTAATGTTAGACCTATAGTCCATCACCCTGGTCTTCATAGTAATGTTAGACCTATAGTCCATCACCCTGGTCTTCATAGTAATGTTAGACCTATAGTCTATCACCCTGGTCTTCATAGTAATGTTAGACCTATAGTCCATCACCCTGGTCTTCATAGTAATGTTAGACCTATAGTCCATCACCCTGGTCTTCATAGTAATGTCAGACCTATAGTCCATCACCCTGGTCTTTATAGTAATGTTAGACCTATAGTCCATCACCCTGGTCTTCATAGTAATGTCAGACCTATAGTCCATCACCCTGGTCTTCATAGTAATGTCAGACCTGTAGTCCATCACCCTGGTCTTCATAGTAATGTTAGACCTATAGTCCATCACCCTGGTCTTCATAGTAATGTTAGACCTATAGTCCATCACCCTGGTCTTTATAGTAACATTAGATCTAGAATCCATCACCTGGCTTTATAGTAATGTTAGACCTATAGTCCATATCCCACCCACCTCCTTGGCCCCTGCCTGCCCTCCTTCTCCCACCCATCTCCTGGCCACCCCGGGGATGGGCTCTACACTGCAGCCTCTCCTGGCTGCAGCCCCACTTAGCTCCAGTCCCAGTCCCTCTCCTCTCCTCCTGTCTCCAGCTCCAGCCCCAAGTCCCTCACCTCCTGTGATCAGCCCCAGTCCCTCTCCTCTCCTCTTGTCTGTAACTCCAGCCCCTCTCCTCCTGTCTCCAGCTCCAGCTCCAGCCCCATGTCCCTCACCTCCTGTGATCAGCCCCAGTCCCTCTCCTCTCCTCCTGTCTCCAGCTCCAGCCCCAATCCCTGTCCTCTCCTCCTGTCTTCAGCTCCAGCCCCAGTCCCTCTCCTCTCCCCCTCTCCAGCTCCATCCCAAGTCCCTCTCCTCTCCCCCTCTCCATCTCCAGCACCAGTCCCCCTCCTCTCCAGCTCCATCCCAAATCCCTCTCCTCTCTCCATCTCCAGCACCAGTCCCAATCCCTATCCTCTCCTGTTTCCAGTCACAGTTCCTCCCCTGTCCTCTCCCTCCAGCCCCTCTCCTATCTCCACCTCCAGCCCCAGTCCCTCTCCTCCTGTCTCCAGCCCCAGTCCCTCTCCTGTCCTCCTCTCCTCCTCTCACACCACTGAGTGATCATTGTTTTGTTTCCCTCCACTCAGCACGGTGTGATTGATAGAGGAGGCTGAGCGGTCGGAGCCCTCGGCTGCCGTCCCGTTAACGTTCTCCTGGCGCTGACAGCACAGGATCTGCTTGAAGGTGGCGCTCATCTCCTTGTCCCGGTAGCTGTAGATGATGGGGTTCATAGCAGAGTTAAACTCAGCCAGAAGCAGGAAGAACTTCTCAAAGTCCAGGACGTTACAGTTGGCACAGAACACATCGAGGAGGAGGAGAACGAGGCCTGGAGTCCAGCACACGATGAACGCACCTGGAGCAGAAGAGAAAAGGTTCAATTTAAGCCTGAAAGATCAAATAAGGACATAAATATATGTAGTAGAGTTTTAATGTTATTTTCTATATATTGAGAAAGGATTCAATAGAAACAGGATATGTCACGGGCAAAACCGTTCTGGGCATCATAACTGATTTTAGAGACACATCAACATGTTAGCAACTTGTCGACAACTTGTGTAACACTGACACACCTGTGCACCACTGACACACCTGTGCATCACTGACACACCTGTGCACCACTGACACACCTGTGCACCACTGACACACCTGTGCACCACTGACACACCTGTGCACCACTGACACACCTGTGCACCACTGACACACCTGTGCACCACTGACACACCTGTGCACCACTGACACACCTGTGCACCACTGACACACCTGTGCACCACTGACACACTTGTGCACCACTGACACACCTGTGCATCACTGACACACCTGTGCACCACTGACACACCTGTGCACCACTGACACACCTGTGCACCGCTGACTCAGAGAACGGGACTGCTCACTGAGGATTGGTAAGAGAACGGGACTGCTCAGTGAGGATTGGTCAGAAAATAGGACTGCTCACTGAGGATTGGTCAGAGAATGGGACTGCTCAGTGAGGATTGGTTGGTTAGAGAATGGGACTGCTCAGTGAGGATTGGTTGGTTAGAGAATGGGACTGCTCAGTGAGGAATGGTTGGTTAGAGAATGGGACTGCTCAGTGAGGAATGGTTGGACAGAGAACGGGACTGCTCAGTTAGGATTGGTTGGTTAGAGAATGGGACTGCTCAGTTAGGATTGGTTGGTTAGAGAATGGGACTGCTCAGTTAGGATTGGTTGGTTAGAGAATGGGACTGCTCAGTGAGGATTGGTTGGTTAGAGAATGGGACTGCTCACTAAGGCCAGAAATCTCTCTGACAGATTCACCCTCAAAACAAGTATTAATTGAATGACTCAGTAAGTGTAATACAACTATGTGAATGACTCAGTAAGTGTAATACAACTATATGAATGACTCAGTAAGTACAATACAACTATATGAATGACTCAGTAAGTACAATACAACTATATGAATGACTCAGTAAGTGTAATACAACTATATGAATGACTCAGTAAGTGTAATACAACTATATGAATGACTCAGTAAGTACAATACAACTATATGAATGACTCAGTAAGTACAATACAACTATATGAATGACTCAGTAAGTACAATACAACTATATGAATGACTCAGTAAGTACAATACAACTATATGAATGACTCAGTAAGTACAATACAACTATATGAATGACTCAGTAAGTGTAATACAACTATATGAATGACTCAGTAAGTACAATACAACTATATGAATGACTCAGTAAGTACAATACATACTGTGTCTGTTTCAAATCTCCTCTCTAAGGGACATAATTATTCTTTGGAAACTGGAAACATACAGTATGTCTATACTACTGTAAAGATATGTAATTAACCTAACATACAAAACCCTACTTTATCTGATCACTCTTCATCCACAGACTAAACCTTGTAGTTTACAACCTTGTATTCCAAGTGCAGTAATGGCAGGCCTGATAAACAACCTCCCAGAACTTGTCATGAGGAGCCAGTGTATCTACATGTCTGTGTTTTCACTAACATAGTATTCGTCCCAAATGGCACCCTCTAGACTCATCGGGCTCTAGTCAAAAGTAGTGCACTATAATGGGAATAAGGTACCATTCCCCATAGGGCCCTTGTCTAAAGTAGTGCACTATAATGGGAATAGGGTACCATTCCCCATAGGGCCCTTGTCTAAAGTAGTGCACTATAATGGGAATAGGGTGCCATTCCCCATAGGGCTCTTGTCTAAAGTAGTGCACTATAATGGGAATAGGGTGCCATTCAGGAGACTCAAAGATAGTTAGTAGCTTTCTGCTAAGTCATCTCCTTGGTGTCTCTAACTCAATATTATCTTCCTCTTATCTTTGTCTGAATACAAAAACATGTCCCCGACCTTCCTACCCAGGGCTTCACAGAGTGGGTGCCAGAGTGTGAAACACAGCAACAACACGCCCCCGACCTTCCTTCACAGGGCTTCACAGAGTGGGTGCCAGAGTGTGAAACACAGCAACACGCCCCCGACCTTCCTTCACAGGGCTTCACAGAGTGGTACTTTGATCAACATGATGTTCTGATTATATCCATAATTACCAAGACAAAGACAGTCTATGATTTATACTATCCATGTTTTGCTGCTGAAAATCTCTGTTAAAAAAACAAAAACAATATTCAGACTCCAGATGGATTTTGTAAAAGAGCAGATATGTTGTGGAAGCTTTTCTCTGCTGTTTTCAATTCTGTGTGCAGCTGCTCAACGGGCCTGTCTCTATCTCATGCCTCAGTTATGCAGACGGACAGACAGACGGACGGACGGATGGACGCGTTGCAAACGGGATCTGTGGGAAGGGTTCTACACGGAACCCAAATAGGGTTGTCCCTTTGATACGTAACCCAAAAGGGTTCTACACGGAACCCAAATAGGGTTGTCCCTTTGATACGTAACCCAAAAGGGTTCTACACGGAACCCAAATAGCGTTGTCCCTTTGATACGTAACCGAAAAGGGTTCTACACGGAACCCAAATAGGGTTGTCCCTTTGATACGTAACCCAAAAGGGTTCTTCAAAGGGTTCCCCACGGAGTACAGCAACTTAGAGCGGGGAAATAGAAAGGCAATGTGTTTGAACCAGAACTTCATCTCTGTGCCATAGAAGAGAAGGGTTTAATTTCCTCCTGGAAAGCTGGTGTTCAATGCTGTAACCCCCCCAGGGGTGATTCTATCTGCCCTGTAAATAAATATAGACTTTAAGGGCAGAAAGGCTGATGTTCTTGACAGCCTCTGAGCTGTGGGTTGTAAATGGAGAGAGAGAAATGGACATAAAGAGAGAGAGGGAGAGAGAAAGAGAGAGAGGGAGAACTCCTCTCCCTTCAAAAATACTGGTTCCGGGGATGTCGTGGGAAAAGGATGGGAGCTAATTTATAACAGACGACAGGGATGAACAGAGACTATTTTAAACACAACACAACCCTAACACACCCTAGAGGAAGATAGTGTTTAAAACCTAAAACATCTCGGAGAAAAGAACCCCTAGAAACCGGCACGCTAACAGCAACACTGCTGAGATAACATTCAGCTAAAACATCATTAGCATCATCAATATCACTGTCATCATCATCAATAGCATCACTACCAATCACTTCCTAATCGCTCTCGTTTAGAAATGACACTGGCTAAATGGCCATGTAAAAGCTGGGGCCCAGTTGAATATGACACTGGCTAACTAGGTAAGTCAGTTTCAGAAGAACATCTTATTTTCAATGACGGCCTAGGAACAGTGGGTTAACTGGTCTAGGAACAGTGGGTTAACTGGCCTAGGAACAGTGGGTTAACTGGTCTAGGAACAGTGGGTTAACTGGTCTAGGAACAGTGGGTTAACTGGTCTAGGAACAGTGGGTTAACTGGTCTAGGAACAGTGGGTTAACTGGTCTAGGAACAGTGGGTTAACTGGTCTAGGAACAGTGGGTTAACTGATCTAGGAACAGTGGGTTAACTGGTCTAGGAACAGTGGGTTAACTGGTCTAGGAACAGTGGGTTAACTGGTCTAGGAACAGTGGGTTAACTGGTCTAGGAACAGTGGGTTAACTGGTCTAGGAACAGTGGATTAACTGGTCTAGGAACAGTGGATTAACTGCCTTGTTCAGGGGCAGAGCGACAGGTTTTTACTTTGTCAGCTCAGGGATTTGACCGTGCAACCTTTTGGTTACTAGTCCAACGCTCTAACCACTAGGCTACCTGGCTAAATGGCCATGCTAAAGCTGGGGACCAGTTGCTTCTACTGTTGACCAGGACCCATAGGGTAGTGTACTACTGTTGACTAGGACCCATAGGGTAGTGTACTACTGTTGACCAGGAACCCATAGCTAGGAGCCATAGGGTAGTGTACTACTGTTGACCAGGACCCATAGGGTAGTGTACTACTGTTGACCAGGACCCATAGCTAGGACCCATAGGGTAGTGTACTACTGTTGACCAGTAGTGTACTACTGTTGACCAGGACCCATAGGGTAGTGTACTGGGTCTCAACCCCGCCCTGTGCAACTGGGTACTGGACACTGGATACTGGACTTCCTGACGGGCCGCCCCCAGGTGGTGAGGGTAGGCAACAACATCTCCTCCCCGCTGATCAGGGAGTACAGGAGAGGGCTCAGAACGCACCCTTGTGGGGCCCCAGTGTTGACACTGGGGCCCCACAAGGGTGCGTTCTGAGCCCTCTCCTGTACTCCCTGTTCACCCACGACTGCGTGGCCACGCACGCCTCCAACTCAATCATCAAGTTTGCGGACGACACAACAGTGGTAGGCTTGATTACCAGCAACGACGAGACGGCCTACAGGTCGGAGTGTGGTGTCAGCAAAATAACCTCACACTCAACGTCAACAAAACTAAGGAGATGATTGTGGACTTCAGGAAACAGCAGAGGGAACCCCCTCCTATCCACATCGATGGAACAGTAGTGGAGAGGGTAGCAAGTTTTAAGTTCCTCGGCATACACATCACAGACAAACTGAATTGGTCCACTCACACAGACAGCATCGTGAAGAAGGCGCAGCAGCGCCTCTTCAACCTCAGGAGGCTGAAGAAATTTGGCTTGTCACCAAAAGCACTCACAAACTTCTACAGATGCACAATCGAGAGCATCCTGGCGGGATGTATCACCGCCTGGTACGGCAACTGCTCCGCCCTCAACCGTAAGGCTCTCCAGAGGGTAGTGAGGTCTGCACAACGCATCACCGGGGGCAAACTACCTGCCCTCCAGGACACCTACACCACCCGATGTTACAGGAAGGCCATAAAGATCATCAAGGACATCAACCACCCGAGCCACTGCCTGTTCACCCCGCTATCATCCAGAAGGCGAGGTCAGTACAGGTGCATCAAAGCTGGGACCGAGAGACTGAAAAACAGCTTCTATCTCAAGGCCATCAGACTGTTAAACAGCCACCACTAACATTGAGTGGCTGCTGCCAACACACTGACACTGACACTGACTCAACTCCAGCCACTTTAATAATGGGAATTGATGGGAAATGATGTAAATATATCACTAGCCACTTTGAACAATGCTACCTTATATAATGTTACTTACCTTACATTATTCATCTCATATGCATACGTATATACTGTACTCTATATCATCGACTGCATCCTTATGTAATACATGTATCACTAGCCACTTTAACTATGCCACTTTGTTGACATACTCATCTCATATGTATATACTGTACTCGATACCATCTACTGTATCTTGCCTATGCTGCTCTGTACCATCACTCATTCATATATCCTTATGTACATATTCTTTATCCCCTTACACTGTGTATAAGACAGTAGTTTTGGAATTGTTAGTTAGATTACTTGTTGGTTATTACAGCATTGTCGGAACTAGAAGCACAAGCATTTCGCTAAACTCGCATTAACATCTGCTAACCATGTGTATGTGACAAATAACATTTGATTTGATTTGATACTGTTGACCAGGACCCATAGGGTAGTGTGCTACTGTTGACCAGGACCCATATGGTAGTGTACTACTGTTGACCAGGACCCATAGGGTAGTGTACTACTGTTGAACAGGACCCATAGGGTAGTGTACTACTGTTGACCAGGACCCATAGGGTAGTGTGCTACTGTTTACCAGGACCCATAGGGTAGTGAACTACTGTTGACCAGGACCCATAGGGTAGTGTACTACTGTTCACCAGGACCCATAGGGTAGTGTACTACTGTTGACCAGGACCCATAGGGTAATGTGCTACTGTTGACCAGGACCCATAGCTAGGACCCATAGCTAGGACCCATAGGGTAGTGTCCTACTGTTGACCAGGACCCATAGGGTAGTATACTACTGTTGACCAGGACCCATAGGGTAGTGTGCTACTGTTGACCAGGACCCATAGGGTAGTGTGCTACTGTTGACCAGGACCCATAGGGTAGTGTACTACTGTTGACCAGGACCCAAAGGGTAGTGTGCTACTGTTGACCAGGCCACATAGGGTAGTGTACTACTGTTGACCAGGACCCATAGGGTAGTGTACTACTGTTGACCAGGACCCATAGGGTAGTGTGCTACTGTTGACCAGGACCCATAGCTAGGACCCATAGCTAGGACCCATAGGGTAGTGTACTACTGTTGACCAGGGCCCTAAGGTAGTGTACTACTGTTGACCAGGACCCATAGGCTAGTGTACTACTGTTTACCAGGACCCATAGCTTGGACCCATACGTTAGTGTACTACTGTTGACCATGGCCCATAGGGTAGTGTACTACTGTTGACCAGGACCCATAGGGTAGTGTACTACTGTTGACCAGGACTCATAGGGTAGTGTAATACTGTTGACCAGGACTCATAGGGTTGTGTACTACTGTTGACCAGGACCAATAGCTAGGACCCATAGCTAGGACCCATAGGGTAGTGTACTGCTGTTGACCAGGACCCATAGGGTATTGTTCTACTGTTGACCAGGGCCCATAGGGTTGTGTACTACTGTTGACCAGGACCCATAGGGTAGTGTACTACTGTTGACCAGGGCCCATAGGGTTGTGTACTACTGTTGACCAGGACCCATAGGGTAGTGTACTACTGTTGACCAGGACCAATAGGGTAGTGTACTACTGTTGACCAGGACCCATAGGGTAGTGTACTACTGTTGACCAGGAACCATAGGGTAGTGTTCTACTGTTGACCAGGACCCATAGCTAGGACCCATAGGGTAGTGTTCTACTGTTGACCAGGACCCATAGCTAGGACCCATAGGGTAGTGTAGTACTGTTGACCAGGACCCATAGGGTAGTGTGCTACTGTTGACCAGGACCCATAGGGTAGTGAACTACTGTTGACCAGGACCCATAGGGTAGTGTACTACTGTTCACCAGGACCCATAGGGTAGTGTACTACTGTTGACCAGGACCCATAGGGTAATGTGCTACTGTTGACCAGGACCCATAGCTAGGACCCATAGCTAGGACCCATAGGGTAGTGTCCTACTGTTGACCAGGAACCATAGGGTAGTATACTACTGTTGACCAGGACCCATAGGGTAGTGTGCTACTGTTGACCAGGACCCATAGGGTAGTGTGCTACTGTTGACCAGGACCCATAGGGTAGTGTACTACTGTTGACCAGGACCCAAAGGGTAGTGTGCTACTGTTGACCAGGCCACATAGGGTAGTGTACTACTGTTGACCAGGACCCATAGGGTAGTGTACTACTGTTGACCAGGACCCATAGGGTAGTGTGCTACTGTTGACCAGGACCCATAGCTAGGACCCATAGCTAGGACCCATAGGGTAGTGTACTACTGTTGACCAGGGCCCTAAGGTAGTGTACTACTGTTGACCAGGACCCATAGGCTAGTGTACTACTGTTTACCAGGACCCATAGCTTGGACCCATACGTTAGTGTACTACTGTTGACCATGGCCCATAGGGTAGTGTACTACTGTTGACCAGGACCCATAGGGTAGTGTACTACTGTTGACCAGGACTCATAGGGTAGTGTAATACTGTTGACCAGGACTCATAGGGTTGTGTACTACTGTTGACCAGGACCAATAGCTAGGACCCATAGCTAGGACCCATAGGGTAGTGTACTGCTGTTGACCAGGACCCATAGGGTATTGTTCTACTGTTGACCAGGGCCCATAGGGTTGTGTACTACTGTTGACCAGGACCCATAGGGTAGTGTACTACTGTTGACCAGGGCCCATAGGGTTGTGTACTACTGTTGACCAGGACCCATAGGGTAGTGTACTACTGTTGACCAGGACCAATAGGGTAGTGTACTACTGTTGACCAGGACCCATAGGGTAGTGTACTACTGTTGACCAGGAACCATAGGGTAGTGTTCTACTGTTGACCAGGACCCATAGCTAGGACCCATAGGGTAGTGTTCTACTGTTGACCAGGACCCATAGCTAGGACCCATAGGGTAGTGTAGTACTGTTGACCAGGACCCTTAGGGTAGTGTAGTACTGTTGACCAGGACCCTTAGGGTAGTGTACTACTGTTGACCAGGCCCCATCGGGTAGTATACTACTGTTGACCAGGACCCATCGGGTAGTGTGCTACTGTTGACCAGGGCCCATAGGGTAGTGTACTACTGTTGACCAGGACACATAGGGTAGTGTACTACTGTTGACCAGGACCCATAGGGTAGTGTACTACTGTTGACCAGGACCCATAGGGTAGTGTGCTACTGTTGACCAGGACCCATAGGGTAGTGTACTACTGTTGACCAGGACCCATAGGGTAGTGTACTACTGTTGACCAGGACCCATAGGGTTGTGTGCTACTGTTGACCAGGCCCCACAGGGTAGTGTACTATGGTTGACCAGGACCCATAGGGTAGTGTACTACTGTTGACCAGGACCAATAGGGTAGTGTACTACTGTTGACCAGGACCCATAGGGTAATGTACTACTGTTAACCAGGACCCATAGGGTAGTGTACTACTGTTGACCGGCACTAATAGGGTAGTGTACTACTGTTGACTAGGACCCATAGCTAGGACCCATAAGGTAGTGCACTACTGTTGACCAGGACCCATAGGGTAGTGTACTACTGTTGACCAGGACCCATAGGGTAGTGTTCTACTGTTGACCAGGACCCATAGGGTAGGGTACTACTGTTGACCAGAACCCAAAGGGTAGTGTTCTACTGTTGACCAGGGCCCATAGCTAGGACCCATAGGGTAGTGAACTACTGTTGACCAGGATACATAGCTAGGACCCATAAGGTAGTGTACTACTGTTGACAAGGACCCATAGTGTAGTGTACTACTGTTGACCAGGACCCATAGCTAGGACCCATAAGGTAGTGTACTACTATTGACCAGGACCCATAGTGTAGTGTACTACTGTTGACCAGGGCCCATAGGGTAGTGTACTACTGTTGACCAGGAGCAATAGCTAGGACCCATAAGGTAGTGTACTACTGTTGACCAGGACCCATAGGGTAGTGTACTACTGTTGACCAGGACCCATAAGGTAGTGTACTACTGTTGACAAGGACCAATAGCTAGGACCCATAAGGTAGTGTACTACTGTTGACCAGGACCCATAGGGTAGTGTTCTACTGTTGACCAGGACCCATAGGGTAGGGTACTACCGTTGACCAGGACCCATAGGGTAGTGTTCTACTGTTGACCAGGCCCATAGGGTAGTGTACTACTGTTGACCAGGACCAATAGCTAGGACCCATAAGGTAGTGTACTACTGTTGACCAGGACCCATAGGGTAGTGTTCTACTGTTGACCAGGACCCATAGGGTAGGGTACTACCGTTGACCAGGACCCATAGGGTAGTGTTCTACTGTTGACCAGGCCCATAGGGTAGTGTACTACTGTTGACCAGGCCCCATAGGGAAGTGTACTACTGTTGACCAGGACCAATAGCTAGGACCCATAGAGTAGTGTACTACTGTTGACCAGGACCCATAGGGTAGTGTGCTACTGTTGACCAGGCCCCACAGGGTAGTGTACTACGGTTGACCAGGACCCATAGGGTAGTGTACTACTGTTGGACCCATAGGTCCCATAGGACCCATAGGTGCTTCTACACCTGCATTGCTTGCTGTTTGGGGTTTTAGGCTGGGTTTCTGTACAGCACTTTGAGATATCAGCTGATGTACGAAGGGCTATATAAATACATTTGATTTGATTTGATTTGATTTGATAGGGTAGTGTACTACTGTTGAACAGGACCCATAGCTAGGACCCATAGGGTAGTGTACTACTGTTGACCAGGACCCATAGCTAGGACCCATAGGGTAGTGTACTACTGTTGACCAGGACCCATAGCTAGGACCCATAGTGTAGTGTACTACTGTTGACCAGGACCCATAGCTAGGACCCATAGTGTAGTGTACTACTGTTGACCAGGACCCATAGGGTAGTGTACTACTGTTCACCAGGACCCATAGGGTAGTGTACTACTGTTGACCAGGACCCATAGGGTAGTGTGCTACTGTTGACCAGGACCCATAGCTAGGACCCATAGCTAGGACCCATAGGGTAGTGTCCTACTGTTGACCAGGACCCATAGGGTAGTATACTACTGTTGACCAGGACCCATAGGGTAGTGTGCTACTGTTGACCAGGACCCATAGGGTAGTGTGCTACTGTTGACCAGGACCCATAGGGTAGTGTACTACTGTTGACCAGGACCCAAAGGGTAGTGTGCTACTGTTGACCAGGCCGCATAGGGTAGTGTACTACTGTTGACCAGGACCCATAGGGTAGTGTACTACTGTTGACCAGGGCCCATAGGGTAGTGTGCTACTGTTGACCAGGACCCATAGCTAGGACCCATAGCTAGGACCCATAGGGTAGTGTACTACTGTTGACCAGGGCCCTAAGGTAGTGTACTACTGTTGACCAGGACCCATAGGCTAGTGTACTACTGTTTACCAGGACCCATAGCTTGGACCCATACGTTAGTGTACTACTGTTGACCATGGCCCATAGGGTAGTGTACTACTGTTGACCAGGACCCATAGGGTAGTGTACTACTGTTGACCAGGACTCATAGGGTAGTGTAATACTGTTGACCAGGACTCATAGGGTTGTGTACTACTGTTGACCAGGACCAATAGCTAGGACCCATAGCTAGGACCCATAGGGTAGTGTACTGCTGTTGACCAGGACCCATAGGGTATTGTTCTACTGTTGACCAGGGCCCATAGGGTTGTGTACTACTGTTGACCAGGACCCATAGGGTAGTGTACTACTGTTGACCAGGGCCCATAGGGTTGTGTACTACTGTTGACCAGGACCCATAGGGTAGTGTACTACTGTTGACCAGGACCAATAGGGTAGTGTACTACTGTTGACCAGGACCCATAGGGTAGTGTACTACTGTTGACCAGGAACCATAGGGTAGTGTTCTACTGTTGACCAGGACCCATAGCTAGGACCCATAGGGTAGTGTTCTACTGTTGACCAGGACCCATAGCTAGGACCCATAGGGTAGTGTAGTACTGTTGACCAGGACCCTTAGGGTAGTGTAGTACTGTTGACCAGGACCCTTAGGGTAGTGTAGTACTGTTGACCAGGCCCCATCGGGTAGTATACTACTGTTGACCAGGACCCATCGGGTAGTGTGCTACTGTTGACCAGGGCCCATAGGGTAGGGTACTACTGTTGACCAGGACACATAGGGTAGTGTACTACTGTTGACCAGGACCCATAGGGTAGTGTACTACTGTTGACCAGGACCCATAGGGTAGTGTACTACTGTTGACCAGGACCCATAGGGTAGTGTACTACTGTTGACCAGGACCCATAGGGTTGTGTGCTACTGTTGACCAGGCCCCACAGGGTAGTGTACTATGGTTGACCAGGACCCATAGGGTAGTGTACTACTGTTGACCAGGACCAATAGGGTAGTGTACTACTGTTGACCAGGACCCATAGGGTAATGCACTACTGTTGACCAGGACCCATAGGGTAGGGTACTACTGTTGACCAGGGCACATAGGGTAGTGTACTACTGTTGACCAGAACCCATAGCTAGGACCCATAGGGTAGTGTAGTAACTGTTGACCAGGACAGATAAGGAATTAGATGCTATTTGGAAAGAATGCTTGTCTCAGTGAGCTTTCAGTAATGGAGTCTTTGCCCTTGAGCTAATTGACCACCACACCACACTGAGCTTGTTCAGTATGCTGTCTTTGTGGTGAAAGCCACCAAGTCACTTTGACAAGTGAAAAAGCCTCCACTGTGACCAAGTATATGTTTATCAACCAGCCTGTGGCTTCTTCAGTTAGACAAACCAAAGCTCTAAACTTCTATTAGAATATTGTTCCTGCCAAGGCAGCAGCTACTCTTCCTGGGGTTTATTATGGATCCCCATTAGTTCCTGCCAGGCCGGAGCTACTCTTCCTGGGGTTTATTATGGATCCCCATTAGTTCCTGCCAAGGCAGCAGCTACTCTTCCTGGGGTTTATTATGGATCCTCATTAGTTCCTGCCAAGGCAGCAGCTACTCTTCCTGGGGTTTATTATGGTTCCCCATTAGTTCCTGCCAGGGCAGCAGCTACTCTTCCTGGGTTTATAATGGATCCCCATTAGTTCCTGCCAAGGCAGCAGCTACTCTTCCTGGGGTTTATTATGGATCCTCATTAGTTCCTGCCAAGGCAGCAGCTACTCTTCCTGGGGTTTATTATGGATCCCCATTAGTTCCTGTCAAGGCAGCAGCTACTCTTCCTGGGGTTTATTATGGATCCCCATTAGTTCCTGTCAAGGCAGCAGCTACTCTTCCTGGGGTTTATTATGGATCCCCATTAGTTCCTGCCAAGGCAGCAGCTACTCTTCCTGTGGTTTATTATGGAACCCCATTAGTTCCTGTCAAGGCAGCAGCTACTCTTCCTGGGGTTTATTATGGATCCCCATTAGTTCCTGCCAAGGCAGCAGCTACTCTTCCTGGGGTTTATTATGGATCCCCATTAGTTCCTGTCAAGGCAACAGCTACTCTTCCTGGGGTTTATTATGGATCCCCATTAGTTCCTGCCAAGGCAGCAGCTACTCTTCCTGGGGTTTATTATGGATCCCCATTAGTTCCTGTCAAGGCAGCAGCTACTCTTCCTGGGGTTTATTATGGTTCCCAATTAGTTCCTGTAAAGGCAGCAGCTAATCTTCCTGGGGTTTATTATGGATCCCCATTAGTTCCTGCCAGGCCGGAGCTACTCTTCCTAGGGTTTATTATGGATCCCCATTAGTTCCTGCCAAGGCAGCAGCTACTCTTCCTGGGGTTTATTATGGATACCCATTAGTTCCTGCCAAGGCAGCAGCTACTCTTCCTGGGGTTTATTATGGATCCCCATTAGTTCCTGTCAAGGCAACAGCTACTCTTCCTGGGGTTTATTATGGATCCCCATTAGTTCCTGTCAAGGCAACAGCTACTCTTCCTGGGGTTTATTAATGGATCCCCATTAGTTCCTGCCAAGGCAGCAGCTACTCTTCCTGGGGTTTATTATGGATCCCCATTAGTTCCTGTCAAGGCAGCAGTTACTCTTCCTGGGGTTTATTATTGTTCCCAATTTGTTCCTGTCAAGGCAGCAGCTACTCTTCCTGGGGTTTATTATGGATCCCCATTAGTTTCTGCCAAGGCAGCAGCTAATCTTCCTGGGGTTTATTATGGATCCCCATTAGTTCCTGCCAAGGTAGCAGCTACTCTTCCTGGGGTTTATTGTGGATCCCCATTAGTTCTTGACAAGGCAGCAGCTACTCTTCATGGGGTTAATTATGGATCCCCATTAGTTCCTGTCAAGGCAGCAGCTACTCTTCCTGGGGTTTATTATGGAACCCCATTAGTTCCTGCCAAGGCAGCAGCTACTCATTAGTTCCTGCCAAGGCAGCAGCTTCTCTTCCTGGGGTTATTATGTATCCCCATTAGTTCCTGCCAAGGCAGCAGCTACTCTTCCTGGGGTTTATTATGGATCCCCATTAGTTCCTGTCAAGGCAGCAGCTACTCTTCCTGGGGTTTATTATGGATCCCCATTAGTTCCTGCCAGGCCGGCTCTACTCTTCCTGGGGTTTATTATGGATCCCCATTAGTTCCTGCCAGGCCGGAGCTACTCTTCCTGGGGTTTATTATGGATCCCCATTAGTTCCTGCCAGGCCAGAGCTACTCTTCCTGGGGTTTATTATGGATCCCCATTAGTTGCTGCCAAGGCAGCAGCTACTCTTCCCGGGGTTTATTATTGATCCCCATTAGTTCCTGCCAAGGCAGCAGCTACTCTTCCTGGGGTTTATTATGGATCCCCATTAGTTCCTGCCAGGCCGGAGCTACTCTTCCTGGGGTTTATTATGGATCCCCATTAGTTCCTGCCAGGCCGGATCTACTCTTCCTGGGGTTTATTATGGAACCCCATTAGTGCCTGCCAGGCCGGAGCTACTCTTCCTGGGGTTTATTATGGATCCCCATTAGTTGCTGCCAGGCCGGAGCTACTCTTCCTGGGGTTTATTATGGATCCCCATTAGTTGCTGCCAAGGCAGCAGCTACTCTTCCTGGGGTTTATTATTGATCCCCATTAGTTCCTGCCAAGGCAGCAGCTACTCTTCCTGGGGTTTATTATGGAACCCCAATAGTGCCTGCCAGGCCGGAGCTACTCTTCCTGGGGTTTATTATGGAACCCCATTAGTGCCTGCCAGGCCGGACCTACTCTTCCTGGGGTTTATTATGGATCCCCATTAGTGCCTGCCAGGCCGGAGCTACTCTATCTGGGGATTATTATGTATCCCCATTAGTGCCTGCCAGGCCGGAGCTACTCTTCCTGGGGTTTATTATGGATCCCCATTAGTGCCTGCCAGGCAGCAGCTACTCTTCCTGGGGTTTATTATGGATCCCCATTAGTGCCTGCCAGGCAGCAGCTACTCTTCCTGGGGTTTATTATGGAACCCCATTAGTGCCTGCCAGGCCGGAGCTACTCTTCCTGGGGTTTATTATGGAACCCCATTAGTGCCTGCCAGGCCGGAGCTACTCTTCCTGGGGTTTATTATGGAACCCCATTAGTGCCTGCCAAGGCAGCAGCTACTCTTCCTGGGGTTTATTATGGATCCCCATTAGTTCCTGCCAGGCTGGAGCTACTCTTCCTGGGGTTTATTATTGATCCCCATTAGTTCCTGCCAGGCCAGAGCTACTCTTCCTGGGGTTTATTATGGAACCCCATTAGTTCCTGCCAGGCCGGAGCTACTCTTCCTGGGGTTTATTATGGAACCCCATTAGTTCCTGCCAGGCTGGAGCTACTCTTCCTGGTGTTTATTATTGATCACCATTAGTTCCTGCCAGGCCGGAGCTACTCTTCCTGGGGTTTATTATTGATCCCCATTAGTTCCTGCCAGGCCGGAGCTACTCTTCCTGGGGTTTATTATTGATCCCCATTAGTGCCTGCCAGGCAGCAGCTACTCTTCCTGGGGTTTATTATGGAACCCCATTAGTGCCTGTCAAGGCAGCAGCTGCTCTTCCTGGGGTTTATTATGGATCCCCATTAGTTCCTGCCAAGGCAGCAGCTACTCTTCCTGGGGTTTATTATGGATCCCCATTAGTTCCTGTCAAGGCAACAGCTACTCTTCCTGGGGTTTATTATGGATCCCCATTAGTTCCTGCCAAGGCAGCAGCTACTCTTCCTGGGGTTTATTATGGATCCCCATTAGTTCCTGTCAAGGCAGCAGCTACTCTTCCTGGGGTTTATTATGGTTCCCAATTAGTTCCTGTTAAGGCAGCAGCTAATCTTCCTGGGGTTTATTATGGATCCCCATTAGTTCCTGCCAGGCCGGAGCTACTCTTCCTAGGGTTTATTATGGATCCCCATTAGTTCCTGCCAAGGCAGCAGCTACTCTTCCTGGGGTTTATTATGGATACCCATTAGTTCCTGCCAAGGCAGCAGCTACTCTTCCTGGGGTTTATTATGGATCCCCATTAGTTCCTGTCAAGGCAACAGCTACTCTTCCTGGGGTTTATTATGGATCCCCATTAGTTCCTGTCAAGGCAACAGCTACTCTTCCTGGGGTTTATTAATGGATCCCCATTAGTTCCTGCCAAGGCAGCAGCTACTCTTCCTGGGGTTTATTATGGATCCCCATTAGTTCCTGTCAAGGCAGCAGTTACTCTTCCTGGGGTTTATTATTGTTCCCAATTTGTTCCTGTCAAGGCAGCAGCTACTCTTCCTGGGGTTTATTATGGATCCCAATTTGTTCCTGTCAAGGCAGCAGCTACTCTTCCTGGGGTTTATTATGGATCCCCATTAGTTTCTGCCAAGGCAGCAGCTAATCTTCCTGGGGTTTATTATGGATCCCCATTAGTTCCTGCCAAGGTAGCAGCTACTCTTCCTGGGGTTTATTGTGGATCCCCATTAGTTCTTGACAAGGCAGCAGCTACTCTTCATGGGGTTAATTATGGATCCCCATTAGTTCCTGTCAAGGCAGCAGCTACTCTTCCTGGGGTTTATTATGGAACCCCATTAGTTCCTGCCAAGGCAGCAGCTACTCATTAGTTCCTGCCAAGGCAGCAGCTTCTCTTCCTGGGGTTATTATGGATCCCCATTAGTTCCTGCCAAGGCAGCAGCTACTCTTCCTGGGGTTTATTATGGATCCCCATTAGTTCCTGCCAGGCCGGAGCTACTCTTCCTGGGGTTTATTATGGATCCCCATTAGTTCCTGCCAGGCCAGAGCTACTCTTCCTGGGGTTTATTATGGATCCCCATTAGTTGCTGCCAAGGCAGCAGCTACTCTTCCTGGGGTTTATTATTGATCCCCATTAGTTCCTGCCAAGGCAGCAGCTACTCTTCCTGGGGTTTATTATGGAACCCCATTAGTGCCTGCCAGGCCGGAGCTACTCTTCCTGGGGTTTATTATGGAACCCCATTAGTGCCTGCCAGGCCGGAGCTACTCTTCCTGGGGTTTATTATGGATCCCCATTAGTGCCTGCCAGGCCGGAGCTACTCTTCCTGGGGATTATTATGTATCCCCATTAGTGCCTGCCAGGCCGGAGCTACTCTTCCTGGGGTTTATTATGGATCCCCATTAGTGCCTGCCAGGCAGCAGCTACTCTTCCTGGGGTTTATTATGGATCCCCATTAGTGCCTGCCAGGCAGCAGCTACTCTTCCTGGGGTTTATTATGGAACCCCATTAGTGCCTGCCAGGCCGGAGCTACTCTTCCTGGGGTTTATTATGGAACCCCATTAGTGCCTGCCAGGCCGGAGCTACTCTTCCTGGGGTTTATTATGGAACCCCATTAGTGCCTGCCAAGGCAGCAGCTACTCTTCCTGGGGTTTATTATGGATCCCCATTAGTGCCTGCCAGGCCGGAGCTACTCTTCCTGGGGTTTATTATTGATCCCCATTAGTTCCTGCCAGGCCGGAGCTACTCTTCCTGGGGTTTATTATTGATCCCCATTAGTGCCTGCCAGGCAGCAGCTACTCTTCCTGGGGTTTATTATGGAACCCCATTAGTGCCTGTCAAGGCAGCAGCTGCTCTTCCTGGGGTTTATTATGGATCCCCATTAGTTCCTGCCAAGGCAGCAGCTACTCTTCCTGGGGTTTATTATGGATCCCCATTAGTTCCTGTCAAGGCAACAGCTACTCTTCCTGGGGTTTATTATGGATCCCCATTAGTTCCTGCCAAGGCAGCAGCTACTCTTCCTGGGGTTTATTATGGATCCCCATTAGTTCCTGTCAAGGCAGCAGCTACTCTTCCTGGGGTTTATTATGGTTCCCAATTAGTTCCTGTTAAGGCAGCAGCTAATCTTCCTGGGGTTTATTATGGATCCCCATTAGTTCCTGCCAGGCCGGAGCTACTCTTCCTAGGGTTTATTATGGATCCCCATTAGTTCCTGCCAAGGCAGCAGCTACTCTTCCTGGGGTTTATTATGGATACCCATTAGTTCCTGCCAAGGCAGCAGCTACTCTTCCTGGGGTTTATTATGGATCCCCATTAGTTCCTGTCAAGGCAACAGCTACTCTTCCTGGGGTTTATTATGGATCCCCATTAGTTCCTGTCAAGGCAACAGCTACTCTTCCTGGGGTTTATTAATGGATCCCCATTAGTTCCTGCCAAGGCAGCAGCTACTCTTCCTGGGGTTTATTATGGATCCCCATTAGTTCCTGTCAAGGCAGCAGTTACTCTTCCTGGGGTTTATTATTGTTCCCAATTTGTTCCTGTCAAGGCAGCAGCTACTCTTCCTGGGGTTTATTATGGATCCCCATTAGTTTCTGCCAAGGCAGCAGCTAATCTTCCTGGGGTTTATTATGGATCCCCATTAGTTCCTGCCAAGGTAGCAGCTACTCTTCCTGGGGTTTATTGTGGATCCCCATTAGTTCTTGACAAGGCAGCAGCTACTCTTCATGGGGTTAATTATGGATCCCCATTAGTTCCTGTCAAGGCAGCAGCTACTCTTCCTGGGGTTTATTATGGAACCCCATTAGTTCCTGCCAAGGCAGCAGCTACTCATTAGTTCCTGCCAAGGCAGCAGCTTCTCTTCCTGGGGTTATTATGGATCCCCATTAGTTCCTGCCAAGGCAGCAGCTACTCTTCCTGGGGTTTATTATGGATCCCCATTAGTTCCTGTCAAGGCAGCAGCTACTCTTCCTGGGGTTTATTATGGATCCCCATTAGTTCCTGCCAGGCCGGATCTACTCTTCCTGGGGTTTATTATGGATCCCCATTAGTTCCTGCCAGGCCGGAGCTACTCTTCCTGGGGTTTATTATGGATCCCCATTAGTTCCTGCCAGGCCAGAGCTACTCTTCCTGGGGTTTATTATGGATCCCCATTAGTTGCTGCCAAGGCAGCAGCTACTCTTCCTGGGGTTTATTATTGATCCCCATTAGTTCCTGCCAAGGCAGCAGCTACTCTTCCTGGGGTTTATTATGGAACCCCATTAGTGCCTGCCAGGCCGGAGCTACTCTTCCTGGGGTTTATTATGGAACCCCATTAGTGCCTGCCAGGCCGGAGCTACTCTTCCTGGGGTTTATTATGGATCACCATTAGTGCCTGCCAGGCCGGAGCTACTCTTCCTGGGGATTATTATGTATCCCCATTAGTGCCTGCCAGGCCGGAGCTACTCTTCCTGGGGTTTATTATGGATCCCCATTAGTGCCTGCCAGGCAGCAGCTACTCTTCCTGGGGTTTATTATGGATCCCCATTAGTGCCTGCCAGGCAGCAGCTACTCTTCCTGGGGTTTATTATGGAACCCCATTAGTGCCTGCCAGGCCGGAGCTACTCTTCCTGGGGTTTATTATGGAACCCCATTAGTGCCTGCCAGGCCGGAGCTACTCTTCCTGGGGTTTATTATGGAACCCCATTAGTGCCTGCCAAGGCAGCAGCTACTCTTCCTGGGGTTTATTATGGATCCCCATTAGTGCCTGCCAGGCCGGAGCTACTCTTCCTGGGGTTTATTATTGATCTCCATTAGTGCCTGCCAGGCAGCAGCTACTCTTCCTGGGGTTTATTATGGAACCCCATTAGTGCCTGCCAGGCCGGAGCTACTCTTCCTGGGGTTTATTATGGATCCCCATTAGTGCCTGCCAGGCCGGAGCTACTCTTCCTGGGGTTTATTATGGATCCCCATTAGTTCCTGCCAAGGCAGCAGCTACTCTTCCTGGGGTTTATTATGGATCCCCATTAGTTCCTGCCAGGCCGGAGCTACTCTTCCTGGGGTTTATTATGGATCCCCATTAGTGCCTGCCAGGCCGGAGCTACTCTTCCTGGGGTTTATTATGGATCCCCATTAGTGCCTGCCAGGCCGGAGCTACTCTTCCTGGGGTTTATTATGGATCCCCATTAGTGCCTGCCAGGCCGGAGCTACTCTTCCTGGGGTTTATTATGGATCCCCATTAGTTCCTGCCAGGCCGGAGCTACTCTTCCTGGGGTTTATTATGGAACCCCATTAGTGCCTGCCAGGCCGGAGCTACTCTTCCTGGGGTTTATTATGGAACCCCATTAGTGCCTGCCAGGCCGGAGCTACTCTTCCTGGGGTTTATTATGGATCCCCATTAGTGCCTGCCAGGCCGGAGCTACTCTTCCTGGGGTTTATTATGGATCCCCATTAGTGCCTGCCAGGCCGGAGCTACTCTTCCTGGGGTTTATTATGGATCCCCATTAGTGCCTGCCAGGCCGGAGCTACTCTTCCTGGGGTTTATTATGGATCCCCATTAGTGCCTGCCAGGCAGCAGCTACTCTTCCTGGGGTTTATTATGGAACCCCATTAGTGCCTGCCAGGCCGGAGCTACTCTTCCTGGGGTTTATTATGGAACCCCATTAGTGCCTGCCAGGCCGGAGCTACTCTTCCTGGGGTTTATTATGGAACCCCATTAGTGCCTGCCAAGGCAGCAGCTACTCTTCCTGGGGTTTATTATGGATCCCCATTAGTGCCTGCCAGGCCGGAGCTACTCTTCCTGGGGTTTATTATTGATCCCCATTAGTGCCTGCCAGGCAGCAGCTACTCTTCCTGGGGTTTATTATGGAACCCCATTAGTGCCTGCCAGGCCGGAGCTACTCTTCCTGGGGTTTATTATGGATCCCCATTAGTGCCTGCCAGGCCGGAGCTACTCTTCCTGGGGTTTATTATGGATCCCCATTAGTTCCTGCCAAGGCAGCAGCTACTCTTCCTGGGGTTTATTATGGATCCCCATTAGTTCCTGCCAGGCCGGAGCTACTCTTCCTGGGGTTTATTATGGATCCCCATTAGTGCCTGCCAGGCCGGAGCTACTCTTCCTGGGGTTTATTATGGATCCCCATTAGTGCCTGCCAGGCCGGAGCTACTCTTCCTGGGGTTTATTATGGATCCCCATTAGTGCCTGCCAGGCCGGAGCTACTCTTCCTGGGGTTTATTATGGATCCCCATTAGTTCCTGCCAGGCCGGAGCTACTCTTCCTGGGGTTTATTATGGAACCCCATTAGTGCCTGCCAGGCCGGAGCTACTCTTCCTGGGGTTTATTATGGAACCCCATTAGTGCCTGCCAGGCCGGAGCTACTCTTCCTGGGGTTTATTATGGATCCCCATTAGTTCCTGCCAAGGCAGCAGCTACTCTTCCTGGGGTTTATTATGGATCCCCATTAGTTTCTGCCAGGCCGGAGCTACTCTTCCTGGGGTTTATTATGGATCCCCATTAGTTCCTGTCAAGGCAGCAGCTACTCTTCCTGGGGTTTATTATGGATCCCCATTAGTTCCTGCCAAGGCAGCAGCTACTCTTCCTGGGGTTTATTATGGAACCCCATTAGTTCCTGCCAAGGCAGCTACTCTTCCTGGGGTTTATTATGGAACCCCATTAGTTCCTGTCAAGGCAACAGCTACTCTTCCTGGGGTTTATTATGGATCCCCATTAGTTCCTGCCAGGCAGCAGCTACTCTTCCTGGGGTTTATGGAACCCCATTAGTTCCTGCCAGGCCGGAGCTACTCTTCCTGGGGTTTATTATGGATCCCCATTAGTTCCTGCCAGGCCGGAGCTACTCTTCCTGGGGTTTATTATGGATCCCCATTAGTTCCTGCCCGGCCGGAGCTACTCTTCCTGGGGTTTATTATGGAACCCCATTAGTTCCTGCCAGGCAGCAGCTACTCTTCCTGGGGTTTATTATGGAACCCCATTAGTTCCTGCCAGGCCGGAGCTACTCTTCCTGGGGTTTATTATGGAACCCCATTAGTTCCTGCCAGGCCGGAGCTACTCTTCCTGGGGTTTATTATGGAACCCCATTAGTTCCTGCCAGGCAGCAGCTACTCTTCCTGGGGTTTATTATGGAACCCCATTAGTTCCTGCCAGGCCGGAGCTACTCTTCCTGGGGTTTATTATGGAACCCCATTAGTTCCTGCCAGGCCGGAGCTACTCTTCCTGGGGTTTATTATGGATCCCCATTAGTTCCTGCCAAGGCAGCAGCTACTCTTCCTGGGGTTTATTATGGATCCCCATTAGTTCCTGCCAGGCAGCAGCTACTCTTCCTGGGGTTTATTATGGATCCTCATTAGTTCCTGCCAGGCCGGAGCTACTCTTCCTGGGGTTTATTATGGATCCCCATTAGTTCCTGCCAGGCAGCAGCTACTCTTCCTGGGGTTTATTATGGATCCTCATTAGTTCCTGCCAGGCCGGAGCTACTCTTCCTGGGGTTTATTATGGATCCCCATTAGTTCCTGCCAGGCCGGAGCTACTCTTCCTGGGGTTTATTATGGATCCTCATTAGTTCCTGCCAGGCCGGAGCTACTCTTCCTGGGGTTTATTATGGAACCCCATTAGTTCCTGCCAGGCAGCAGCTACTCTTCCTGGGGTTTATTATGGATCCTCATTAGTTCCTGCCAGGCAGCAGCTACTCTTCCTGGGGTTTATTATGGATCCCCATTAGTTCCTGCCAGGCCGGAGCTACTCTTCCTGGGGTTTATTATGGAACCCCATTAGTGCCTGCAAGGCAGCAGCTACTCTTCCTGGGGTTTATTATGGAACCCCATTAGTGCCTGCAAGGCAGCAGCTACTCTTCCTGGGGTTTATTATGGATCCCCATTAGTTCCTGCCAGGCAGCAGCTACTCTTCCTGGGGTTTATTATGGATCCCCATTAGTTCCTGCCAGGCCGGAGCTACTCTTCCTGGGGTTTATTATGGAACCCCATTAGTGCACCATGCAACAATACTACACCACTACATATCTACAATACAACATGTATAATACCACCATGCAACATCATTACACCACTACATATCTACAATACAACATGTATAATACCACCATGCAACAATATTACACCACTACATATCTACAGTACAACATGTATAATACCATCATACAACATTACTACACCACTACATATCTACAATACAACATGTATAATACCACCATGCAACATCATTACACCACTACATATCTACAATACAACATGTATAATACCACCATGCAACATTACTACACCACTACATATCTACAATACAACATGTATAATACCACCATGCAACAATATTACACCACTACATATCTACAATACAACATGTATAATACCACCATGCAACATTACTACACCACTACATATCTACAATACAACATGTATAATACCACCATGCAACAATACTACACCACTACATATCTACAATACAACATGTATAATACCACCATGCAACAATATTACAATGGACAGTACTGGTCAAAAGTTTGGAAAAACCTACTCATTCAAGGGTTTTCTTTATTGACTATTTTCTACATTGATCTAGGGGCAAAGGGGTGAATATATATGCTTGCACCACTTTTCGGCTAAGTTATTTTTTTCATCTCACTTCACCAATTTGGACTATTTACAATGACCCCAAGCATACTTTCAAAGTTGTGGCAAAATGGCTAAAAGACAACAAAGTCAAGGTATTGGAGTGGCCATCACAAAGCCCTGACCTCAACCCTATAGAAAATTTGTGTCCAGAGCTGAAAAAGCGTGTGCGAGCAAGGTCCTTTGCTGTTGTTCTCGTATTGATTTGCACTTTTCGCACCTAAGTACGTTCATCTTTAGGAGACTCCTTCCTGAGCGGTATGACGGCTGTGTGGTCCCATTGTTTTTACAGATGAACGTGGTACCTTCAGGCGTTTGGAAATTGCTCCCAAGGATGAACCAGACTTGTGGAGGTCTAAAAAAAGTTTTCTGAGGTCTTGGCTGATTTCTTATGATTTTCCCATGATGTCAAGCGGCACTGAGTTTGAAGGTAGGTCTTGAAATACATCAACAGGTACATCTCCAATGTACTCAAATGATGTCAGTCAGCCTATCAGAATCTTCTAAAGCCATGACATCATTTTCTGGAATTTTCATAGATGTTTAAAGGCATAGTCAACTTAGTGTATGTACACTTCTGACCCACTGGAATTGTGATACATTGAATTATAAGTGAAATAATCTGTTTGTAAACAATTGTTGGAAAAATGACTTGTGTCATGCACAAAGTAGATGTCCTGACTGACTTGCCAAAACCATAGTTTGTTATCAAGAAATTTGTGGAGTGGTTGAAAAACTAATTTTAATGACAACAACATAAGTGTATGTAAACTTCCGACTTCAACTGTATCTGAAACAATCTCATTTATCTGAAATCATGTTGTTTGTCTATTCTGTGAACGCAGAACAAATGACCTCTGCATCCCAAATGGCACCCTATTACCTACACAGTCCACCACTGTTATCCAGGGCCCATAGTGCACTATTTTGGAAATAGGGTCTCATTTCAGATGCAAACAAGCCCTCTCATCCTCTGCTTGCCTCAAACCATGGGCCAATCCCTCACATCATAAACCATCTTAAACCCTGGGCCAAGCCCTCACATCATAAGCCATCTTAAACCCTGGGCCAGGCCCTCACATCTTAAACCCTGGGCCAAGCCCTCCCATCCTCTGCTTGCCTCAAACCCAAGCCCTCACATCTTAAACCCTGGGCCAAGCCCTCACATCTTAAACACTGGACCAAGCCCTCAAATCTTAAACCCTGGGCCAAGCCCTCACATCTTAAACACTGGACCAAGCCCTCAAATCTTAAACCCTGGGCCAAGCCCTCACATCTTAAACTCTATTTAGCATAATAAAACTATCCCCAAAAATCGGTCAATTTAAGCTAGAGATTTCACTTTTTTCAATCCACCTCATCTATGTCACACTTTTGCATCTGCGGTGATGCAAGGACCACTTAAGCCATAAATGCCACAGAGCTGGGCTTTATGGAATAGTGGCCAGAAAAAATACATATCTTCAGGAATACATTTAAATAAACGTTTGGTGTTCACCAAAAGGCATGTGGGAGGCTCTCCAAACAATTGGAAGAAGGTACTCTGGTCAGATGAGACTAAAATAGAGCTTTTTGGCCATCAAGGAAAATGCTATGTCTGGCGCAAACACCTCTCATCACCCCGAGAGTACCAAGCATAGTGTTGGCAGCATCATGCTGTGGGGATGTTTTTCAATGACAGGGACTGGGAAACTGGTCAGAATTGAAGGAAGGATGGAGGGCACTAAATACAGGGAAACTATTGAGGGAAACCTGTTTCAGTCTTCGAGAGATTTGAGATTGGGAGATTTGAGACTGGTTCACCTTCCAGCAGGACAATGACCCTAAGCATACTGTTAAAGCAACACTCGAGTGGTTTAAGGGGAAACATTTAAATGTATTGGAATGGCCTAGTCAAAGTCCAGACCTCAATCAAATTGAGAATCTGGGTTATGACTTAAAGATTGCTGAACACCAACAGAACCCTTCCAACTTGAAGGAGCTGGAGCAGTTTTGCCTTGAAGAATGGGCAAAAATCCCAGTGGCTAGATGTGCCAAGCTTATAGAGACATACCCCAAGAGACTTGCAGCTGTGACTGCTGCAAAAGGTGGCTCTACAAAGTGTTGACTTTGGGGGGAATAGTTATGCAAGTTTTCAGTTTTTTTTGTCTTATTTCTTGTTTGTTTCACAATTTAAAAAAAATCCATCTTCAAAGTGGTGGGCATGTTGTGTAAATGATACAAACCCACCCAAAAATCAATTTTACTTCCAGGTTGTAAGGCAACAACATAGGAAAAATGCCAAGTGGGGAAAACACTTTCGCAAGCCATTGTATAACTTCAACAAGCATTTCTCAACGGCTGGCCATGCCTTCCTCCTGGCTACTACAACCTCGGCCAACAGCTCCGTCCCCCACACAGCTACTCGCCCAAGCCTCCCCAGCTTCTCCTTTACCCAAATCCAGATAGCAGATGTTCTGTAAGAGCTGCAAAACCTGGACCCGTACAAATCAGCTGGGCTTGACAATCTGGACCCTCTATTTCTGAAACTATCCGCCGCCATTGTCGCAACCCCTATTACCAGCCTGTTCAACCTCTCTTTCATATCGTCTGAGATCCCCAAGGATTGGAAAGCTGCCCAAGTCATCCCCCTCTTCAAAGGGGGTGACACCCTGGACCCAAACTGTTACAGACCTAAATCCATCCTAACCTGCCTATCTAAGGTCTTCGAAAGCCTAGTCAACAAACAGATCACTGACCATCTCGAATCCCACCTTACCTTCTCCGCTGTGCAATCTGGTTTCCGAGCCGGTCACAGGTGCACCTCAGCCACGCTCAAGGTACTAAACGTTATCATAACCACTATCGATAAAAGACAGTACTGTGCGGCCCTCTTCATCGACCTGGCCAAGGCTTTCGACTCTGTCAATCAGCATATTCAGTAGCCTCAGAAGCCTCAGCTACTCAGTAGCCTCAGTTTTTCTAATGACTGCCTGTGTCAAATCGGAGGGCATGTTGTCCGGTCCTCTGGCAGTCTCTATGGGGTTGCCACAGGGTTCAATTCTCGGGCCGACTCTTTTCTGTATATATCAATGATGTTGCTCTTGCTGCGGGCGATTCCCTGATCCACATCTATGCAGATGACACCATTCTGTATACTTCTGGCCCTTCCTTGGACACTGTGCTATTTAACCTCCAAACGAGCTTCAATGCCATACAACACTCCTTCCGTGGCCTCCAACTGCTCTTAAACGCTAGTAAAACCACATGCATGCTTTTCAACCGTTCACTGCCTGCACCCGCAAGCCCGACTAGCATCACCACCCTGGATGGTTCCGACCTAGAATACGTGGACATCTATAAGTACCTAGGTGTCTGGCTAGACTGTAAACTCTCCTTCCAGACTCATATCAAACATCTCCAATCTAAAATCAAATCTGGAGTCGGCTTTCTATTCCGCAACAAAGCCTCCTTCACTCACGCTGCCAAACTTACCCTAGTAAGACTGACTATCCTACCGATCCTCGACTTCGGCGATGTCATCTACAAAATAGCTTCCAATACCCTACTCAGCAAACTGGATGCATTTTATCACAGTGCCATCCGTTTTGTTACTAAAGCACCTTATACCACCCACCACTGTGACCTGTATGCTCTAGTCGGCTGGTCCTCGCTACATATTCGTCACCAGACCCACTGGCTCCAGGTCATCTACAAGCCCATGCTAGGTAAAGCTTCGCCTTATCTCAGTTCACTGGTCACGATGGCAACACCCACCCGTAGCAGACGCTCCAGCAGGTGTATCTCACTGATCATCCCTAAAGCCAACACCTCATTTGGCCGCCTTTCCTTACAGTTCTCTGCTGCCTGTGACTAGAACGAATTGCAAAAATCGCTGAAGTTGGAGACTTTTATCTACCTCACAAACTTTAAACACCTGCTATATGAGCAGCTAACCGATCGCTGCAGCTGTACATAGTCCATTGGTAAATAGCCCACCCAATTTACCTACCTCATCCCCATACTGTTATTATTTATTTACTTTTCTGCTCTTTTGCACACCAGTATCTCTACCTGCACATGACCATCTAATCATTTATCACTCCAGTGTTAATCTGCTAAATTGTAATTATTCGCCTACCTCCTCATGCCTTTTGCACACAATGTATATAGACTCTTTTTTTCTACTGTGTTATTGACTTGTTAATGGTTTACTCCATGTGTAACTCTGTGTTGTCTGTTCACACTGCTATGCTTTATCTTGGCCAGGTCGCAGTTGTAAATGAGAACTTGTTTTCAACTAGCCTACCTGGTTAAATAAAGGTGTTCTCAACTAGCCTACCTGGTTAAATAAAGGTGTTCTCAACTAGCCTACCTGGTTAAATAAAGGTGTTCTCAACTAGCCTACCTGGTTAAATAAAGGTGTTCTCAACTAGCCTACCTGGTTAAATAAAGGTGTTCTCAACTAGCCTACCTGGTTAAATAAAGGTGTTCTCAACTAGCCTACCTGGTTAAATAAAGCTGTTCTCAACTAGCCTACCTGGTTAAATAAAGGTGTTCTCAACTAGCCTACCTGGTTAAATAAAGGTGTTCTCAACTAGCCTACCTGGTTAAATAAAGGTGTTCTCAACTAGCCTACCTGGTTAAATAAAGCTGTTCTCAACTAGCCTACCTGGTTAAATAAAGGTGTTCTCAACTAGCCTCCCTGGTTAAATAAAGGTGTTCTCAACTAGCCTACCTGGTTAAATAAAGGTGTTCTCAACTAGCCTACCTGGTTAAATAAAGGTGTTCTCAACTAGCCTCCCTGGTTAAATAAAGGTGTTCTCAACTAGCCTCCCTGGTTAAATAAAGGTGTTCTCAACTAGCCTCCCTGGTTAAAGTAAGGTGTTCTCACTAGCCTACCCGGTTAAATAAAGGGGTTTCTCACTAGCCTAACCTGTTAAATAAAGGTGTTCTCAGCACTAGCCGCCCTGGTTAAATAAAGGTGTTCTCAACTAGCCTCCCTGGTTAAATAAGGTGTTCTCAACTAGCCTACCTGGTTAATAAAGGTGTTCTCAACTAGCCTCACCTGGTTAAATAAAGGTGTTCTCAACTAGCCTCCCCTGGTTAAATAAGGTGTTCTCAACTAGCCTAACCTGGTTAAATAAAGGTGTTCTCACTAGCCTACCTGGTTAATAAAGGGTGTTCTCACTAGCCTACCTGTTTAAATAAGGTGTTCTCAACTAGCCTACCTGGTTAAATAAAGGTGTTCTCAACTAGCCTACCGGTTAAATAAAGGTTTCTCAACTAGCCTACCTGGTTAAATAAAGTGTTTCTCAACTAGCCTACCTGGTTAAATAAGCTGTTCTCAACTAGCCTACTGGTTAAATAAAGTGTTCTCAACTAGCCTACCTGGTTAAATAAAGGTGTTCTCAACTAGCCTACCTGGTTAAATAAGGTGTTCTCAACTAGCCCTACCTGGTTAAATAAAGTGTTCTCACTAGCCTACCTGGTTAAATAAAGGTGTTCTCACTAGCCTACTGGTAAATAAAGGTGTTCTCAACTAGCCTACCTGGTTAAATAAGGTGTTCTCAACTAGCCTACCTGGTTAAATAAAGGTGTTCTCAACTAGCCTACCCTGGTTAAATAAAGGTGTTCTCAACTAGCCTACCTGGTTAATAAAGGTGTTCTCAACTAGCCTACCTGGTTAAATAAAGGTGTTCTAACTAGCCCTACCTGGTTAATAAAGGTGTTTCTCAACTAGCCTACCTGGTTAAATAAGGTGTTCTCAACTAAGCCTACCTGGTTAAATAAAGGTGTCTCACTAGCCTACCTGGTTAATAAAGGTGTTCTCAACTAGCCTACCTGGTTAAATAAGGTGTTCTCAACTAGCCTACCTGTTAAATAAAGGTGTTCTCACTACCTACCTGGTTAATAAGGTGTTTCTCAACTAGCCTACCTGGTTAAATAAAGGTGTTCTCAACTAGCCCTACCTGGTTAAAATAAAGGTGTTCTCAACTAGCCTACCTGGTTAAATAAAGCTGTTTCTCAACTAGCCTACCTGGTTAAATAAAGTGTTCTCAACTAGCCTACCTGGTTAAATAAAGGTGTTTCTCAACTAGCCTACCTGGTTAAATAAAGGTGTTCTCAACTAGCCTACCTGGTTAATAAAGGTGTTTCTCAACTAGCCTACCTGGTTAAATAAAGGTGTTCTCACTAGCCTACCTGGTTTAAATAAGGTGTTCTCAACTAGCCTACCTGGTTAAATAAAGGTGTTCTCAACTAGCCTACCTGGTTAAATAAAGGTGTTCTCACTAGCCTACCTGGTTAATAAAGGTGTTCTCAACTAGCCTCCCTGGTTAATAAAGGGTGTTCTCAACTAGCCTACCTGGTTAAATAAAGGTGTTCTCAACTAGCCTACCTGGTTAAATAAAGGTGTTCTCAACTAGCCTACCTGGTTAAATAAAGGTGTTCTCAACTAGCCTCCTGGTTAAAATAAAGGTGTTCTCAACTAGCCGGTTAAATAAAAGGTGTTCTCAACTAGCCTACCTGGTTAAATAAAGGTGTTCTCAACTAGCCTCCCTGGTTAAATAAAGGTGTTCTCAACTAGCCTACCTGGTTAAATAACGGTGTTCTCAACTAGCCTACCTCGTTAAATAAAGGGTGTCTCAACTAGGCCTACCTGGTTAAATAAAGGTGTTCTCAACTAGCCTACCTGGTTAATAAGGTGTTCTCGAACTGGCCTACCTGGTTAAATAAAGGTGTTCTCACTAGCCTACCTGGTTAATAAAGGTGTTCTCAACCAGGCCTACCTGGTTAAATAAAGGTGTTCTCAACTAGCCTACCTGGTTTAAATAAAGGTGTTCTCAACCTAGCCTACCTGGTTAAATAAAGGTGTTCTCAACTAGCCTACCTGGTTAAATAAAGGTGTTCTCAACTAGCCTACCTGGTTAAATAAAGGTGTTTCTCAACTGGCCTACCTGGTTAAATAAAGGTGTTCTCAACTAGCCTACCTGGTTAAATAAAGGTGTTCTCACTAGCCTACCTGGTTAAATAAAGGTGTTCTCAACTAGCCTACCTGGTTAAAATAAGGTGTTCTCAACTAGCCTACCTGGTTAAATAAAGGGTGTTCTCAACTAGCCTACCTGGTTAATAAAGTGTTCTCAACTAGCCTACCTGGTTAAATAAAGGTGTTCTCAACCAGCCTACCTGGTTAAATAAAGGTTTTCTCAACTAGCCTACCTGGTTAAATAAAGGTGTTCTCAACTAGCTACCTGGTTAAATAAAGTGTTCTCAACTAGCCTCCCTGGTTAAATAAAGGTGTTCTCAACTAGCCTACCTGGTTAAATAAGGTGTTCTCAACTAGCCTACCTGGTTAAATAAAGGTGTTTCTCAACTAGCCTACCTGGTTAAATAAGGTGTTCTCAACTAGCCTACCTGGTTAAATAAAGTGTTCTCAACTAGCCTACCTGGTTAAATAAAGGTGTTCTTCAACTAGCCTACCTGTTAAGTACAAGGGTGTTCTACTGCCTACCTGGTTAAATAAAGGTGTTCTCAACTAGCCTACCTGGTTAAATAAAGGTGTTCTCAACTAGCCTACCTGGTTAAATAAAGGTGTTCTCAACTAGCCTACCTGGTTAAATAAAGGTGTTCTCAACTAGCCTACCTGGTTAAATAAAGGTGTTCTCAACTAGCCTACCTGGTTAAATAAAGGTGTTCTCAACTAGCCTACCTGGTTAAATAAAGGTGTTCTCAACTAGCCTACCTGTTAAATAAAGGTGTTCTCAACTAGCCTACCTGGTTAAATAAAGGTGTTCTCAACTAGCCTACCTGGTTAAATAAAGTGTTCTCAACTAGCCTACCTGGTTAAATAAAGGTGTCTCAACTAGCCTACCTGGTTAAATAAAGGTGTTCTCAACTAGCCTACCTGGTTAAATAAAGGTGTTCTCAACTAGCCTACCTGGTTAAATAAAGGTGTTTCTCAACTAGCCTACCTGGTTAAATAAAGGTGTTCTCAACTAGCCTACCTGGTTAAATAAAGGTGTTCTCAACTAGCCTACCTGGTTAAATAAAGGTGTTCTCAACTAGCCTACCTGGTTAAATAAAGGTGTTCTCAACTAGCCTACCTGGTTAAATAAAGGTGTTCTCAACTAGGCCTACCTGGTTAAATAAAGGTGTTCTCAACTAGCCTACCTGGTTAAATAAAGGTGTTCTCAACTAGCCTACCTTGGTTAAATAAAGGTGTTCTCAACTAGCCTACCGGGTTAAATAAAGGTGTTCTCAACTAGCCTACCTGGTTAAATAAAGGTGTTCTCAACTAGCCTACCTGGTTAAATAAAGGTGTTCTCAACTAGCCTACCTGGTTAAATAAAGGTGTTCCTCAACCAGCCTACCTGGTTAAATAAAGGTGTTCTCAACTAGCCTACCTGGTTAAATAAAGGTGTTCTCAACTAGCCTACCTGGTTAAATAAAGGTGTTCTCAACTAGCCTACCTGGTTAAATAAAGGTGTTCTCAACTAGCCTACCTGGTTAAATAAAGGTGTTCTCAACTAGCCTACCTGGTTAAATAAAGGTGTTCTCAACTAGCCTTACCTGGTTAAATAAAGGTGTTCTCAACTGGCCTACCTGGTTAAATAAAGGTGTTCTCAACTAGCCTACCTGGTTAAATAAAGGTGTTCTCAACTAGCCTACCTGGTTAAATAAAGGTGTTCTCAACTAGCCTACCTGGTTAAATAAAGGTGTTCTCAACTAGCCTACCTGGTTAAATAAAGGTGTTCTCAACTAGCCTACCTGTTAAATAAAGGTGTTCTCAACTAGCCTACCTGGTTAAATAAAGGTGTTCTCAACTAGCCTACCTGGTTAAATAAAGGTGTTCTCAACTAGCTACCTGGTTAAATAAGGTGTTCTCAACTAGCACCTGTAAAAGGTTCAACTAGCCTCCTGGTTAAATAAAGGGTGTTCTCAACTAGCCTACCTGGTTAAATAAAGGTGTTCTCAAACCAGCCTACCTGGTTAAATAAAGGTGTTCTCAACTAGCCTACCTGGTTAAATAAAGGTGTTCTCAACCAGCCTACCTGGTTAAATAAAGGTGTTCTCAACTAGCCTACCTGGTTAAATAAAGGTGTGTCTCAACTAGCCTACCTGGTTTAAATAAAGGTGTTTCTCAACTAGCCTACCTGGTTAAATAAAGGTGTTCTCAACTTAGCCTACCTGGTTAAATAAAGGTGTTCTCAACCAGCCTACCTGGTTAAATAAGGTGTTCTCAACTAGCCTACCTGGTTAAATAAAGGTGTTCTCAACTAGCCTACCTGGTTAAATAAAGGTGTTCTCAACTAGCCTACCTGGTTAAATAAAGGTGTTCTCAACTAGCCTACTGGTTAAATAAAGGTGTTCTCAACTAGCCTACCTGGTTAAATAAAGGTGTTCTCAACTAGCCTACCTGGTTAAATAAAGGTGTTCTCAACTAGCCTACCTGGTTAAATAAAGGTGTTCTCAACTAGCCTACCTGGTTAAATAAATGTGTTCTCAACTAGCCTACCTGGTTAAATAAAGGTGTTTCTCAACTAGCCTACCTGCGTAAATAAAGGTGTTCTCAACTAGCCTACCTGGTTAAATAAAGGGTTCTCAACTAGCCTACCTGGTTAAATAAAGGTGTTCTCAACTAGCCTACCTGTTAAATAAAGGTGGTTCTCAACTAGCCTACCTGGTTAAATAAAGGTGTTCTCCAACTAGCCTAACCTGGTTAAATAGGGAGATAGATATCTCAACCAGCCTACCTGGTTAAAATAAGGTGTTCTCAACTACCTACCTTGGAATAAGGTGTCTCAACCAGGGTTAAATAAAGGTGTATCTCAAACTAGCCTACCTGGTTAAATAAAGGTGTTTTCTCAACCAGCCTACCTGCGTTAAATAAAGGTGTTCTCAATGGCCTAGCCTGGTTAAATAAAGGTGTTTCTCAATAGCCTACCTGGTTAAATAAAGGTGTTCTCAACTAGCCTACCTGGTTAAATAAAGGTTGTTCTCAACTAGCCTACCTGGTTAAATAAAGGTGTTCTCAACTAGCCTACCTGGTTAAATAAAGGTGTTCTCAACTAGCCTACTGGTTAAATAAAGGTGTTCTCCAACTAGCCTCCTGGTTAAATAAAGTGTTCTCAACCAGCCTACCTGGTTAAATAAAGGGTGTCTCAACCAGGCCTACCTGGTTAAATAAAGGTGTTCTCAACCAGGCCTACCTGGGTTAAATAAAGGTGTTCTCAACTAGCCACCTGGTTAAATAAAGGGTTCTCAAACTTAGCCACCTGGTTAAAATAAAGGTGTCTCAACTAGCCCTACCGTGGTTTAAATAAAGGTGTTCTCAACTAGCCTACCTGGTTAATAAAGGTGTTCTCAACTAGCCTACCTGGTTAAATAAAGGTGTTCTCAACTAGCCTACCTGCGGTAATACGGTGTTCTCAACTAGGCTACCTGGTTTAAATTTAAGAGGTGTTTGCTAACTGCCTACCTGGTTAAATAAAGTGTTCTCAACTAGCCTACTGGTTAAATACAAGGTGTTGGCTCAAACTAGCCTACCTGGTTAATAAAGGTGTTCTCAACTAGCCTACCTGCGTTAAATAAAGGTGGTTCTCAACTAGCCTACCTGCGTTAATGAATAGGTGTTTCTCAACTAGCTCCCTGGTTAAATAAAAGGTGTTTCAACTAGCCCTACCTGTTAATAAAGAGTGTCTCAACTAGCCTACCTGGTTAAATAAAGGTGTCTCAACTAGCCTACCTGGTTAAATAAAGGTGTTCTCAACTAGCCTACCTGTTAAATAAAGGTGTTCTCAACTAGCCTACCTGGGTTAAATAAAGGTGTTCTCAACTAGCCTACCTGGTTAAATAAAGGTGTTCTCACTAGCCTACCTGGTTAAATAAAGGTGTTTCTCAACTAGCCTACCTGGTTAAATAAGGTGTTCTCAACTAGCCTACCTGGGTTAAATAAAGGTGTTCTCAACTAGCCTACCTGGTTAAATAAAGGTGTTTCTCAACTGGCCTAACCTGGTTAAATAAAGGTGTTCTCAACCAGCCTACCTGGTTAAATAAAGGTGTTCTCAACTAGCCTACCTGGTTAAATAAAGTGTTCTCAACTAGCCTACCTGGTTAAATAAAGGTGTTCTCAACTAGCCTACCTGGTTAAATAAAGGTGTTCTCAACTAGCCTACCTGGTTTAAATAAAGTTGTTCTCAACCAGCTACGGTTAAATAAGTGTTCTCAACTAGCCTACCTGGTTAAATAAAGGTGTTCTCAACTGCCTACCTGGTTAAATAAAGGTGTTCTCAACCTAGCCTACCTGGTTAAATAAAGGTGTTCTCAACTAGCCTACCTGGTTAAATAAAGGTGTTCTCAACTAGCCTACCTGGTTAAATAAAGGTGTTCTCAACCAGCCTACCTGGTTAAATAAAGGTGTTCTCAACTAGCCTACCTGGTTAAATAAAGGTGTTCTCAACTAGCCTACCTTGGTTAAATAAAGGTGTTCTCAACTAGCCTACCTTGGTTAAATAAAGGTGTTCTCAACTAGCCTACCTGGTTAATAAAGGTGTTCTCAACTAGCCTACCTGAGTTAAATAAAGGGTGTTTCTCAACCAGCCTACCTGGTTAAATAAAGGTGTTCTCAACTAGCCTCCCTGGTTAAATAAAGGTGTTCTCAACTAGCCTACCTGGTTAAATAAAGGTGTTCTCAACCAGCCTACCTGGTTAAATAAAGGTGTTCTCAACTAGCCTACCTGGTTAAATAAAGGTGTTCTCAACCAGCCTACCTGGTTAAATAAAGGTGTTCTCAACTAGCCTACCTGGTTAAATAAAGGTGTTCTCAACCAGCCTACCTGGTTAAATAAGGTGTTCTCAACTAGGCCTACCTGTTAAATAAAGGTGTTCTCAACTAGCCTACCTGGTTAAATAAAGGTGTTCTCAACTAGCCTACCTGGTTAATAAAGGTGTCTCAACTAGCCTACCTGGTTAAAATAAAGGTGTTCTCAACTAGCCTACCTGGTTAAATAAAGGTGTTCTCAACTAGCCTACCTGGTTAAATAAAGGTGTTCTCAACTAGCCTACCTGGTTAAATAAAGGTGTTCTCAACTAGCCTACCTGGTTAAATAAAGGTGTTCTCAACTAGCCTACCTGGTTAAATAAAGGTGTTCTCAACTAGCCTACCTGGTTAAATAAAGGTGTTCTCAACTAGCCTACCTGGTTAAATAAAGGTGTTCTCAACTAGCCTACCTGGTTAAATAAAGGTGTTCTCAACTAGCCTACCTGGTTAAATAAAGGTGTTCTCACTAGCCTACCTGGTTAAATAAAGGTGTTTCTCAACTAGCCTACCTGGTTAAATAAAGGTTTCTCAACTAGCCTACCTGGTTAAATAAAGGTGTTCTCAACTAGCCTACCTGGTTAAATAAAGGTGTTCTCAACTAGCCTACCTGGTTAAATAAAGGTGTTCTCAACTAGCCTACCTGGTTAAATAAAGGTGTTCTCAACTAGCCTACCTGGTTAAATAAAGGTGTTCTCAACCTAGCCTACCTGGTTAAATAAAGGGTGTTCTCAACTAGCCTACCTGTTAAATTAAAGGTGTTCCTCAACTAGCCTACCTGGTTAAATAAGGTGGTTCTCAACTAGCCTACCTGGTTAAATAAAGGTGTTCTCAACTAGCCTACCCTGGTTAAATAAAGGTGTTCTCAACCTAGCCTACCTGGTTAAATAAAGGTGTTCTCAACTAGCCTACCTGGTTAAATAAAGGTGTTCTCAACCAGCCTACCTGGTTAAATAAAGGTGTTCTCAACTAGCCTACCTGGTTAAATAAAGGTGTTCTCAACTAGCCTACCTGGTTAAATAAAGGTGTTCTCAACTAGCCTACCTGGTTAAATAAGGTGTTCTCAACTAGCCTACCTGGTTAAATAAAGGTGTTCTCAACTAGCCTACCTGGTTAAATAAAGGTGTTCTCAACTAGCCTACCTGGTTAAATAAAGGTGTTCTCAACTAGCCTACCTGGTTAAATAAAGGTGTTCTCAACTAGCCTACCTGGTTAAATAAAGGTGTTCTCAACTAGCCTACCTGGTTAAATAAAGGTGTTCTCAACTAGCCTACCTGGTTAAATAAAGGTGTTCTCAACAGCCTACCTGGTTAAATAAAGGTGTTCTCAACTAGCCTCCCTGGTTAAATAAAGGTGTTCTCACTAGCCTACCTGGTTAAATAAAGGTGTTCTCAACCAGCCTACCTGGTTAAATAAAGGTGTTCTCAACTAGCCTACCTGGTTAAATAAAGGTGTTCTCAACCAGCCTACCTGGTTAAATAAAGGTGTTCTCAACTAGCCTACCCTGGTTAAATAAAGGTGTTCTCAACCAGCCTACCTGGTTAAATAAAGGTGTTCTCAACCAGCCTACCTGGTTAAATAAAGGTGTTCTCAACTAGCCTACCTGGGTTAAATAAAGGTGTTCTCAACTAGCCTACCTGGTTAAATAAAGGTGTTCTCAACTAGCCTACCTGGTTAAATAAAGGTGTTCTCAACTAGCCTACCTGGTTAAATAAAGGTGTTCTCAACTAGCCTACCTGGTTAAATAAAGGTGTTCTCAACCAGCCTACCTGGTTAAATAAAGGTGTTCTCAACCAGCCTACCTGGTTAAATAAAGGTGTTCTCAACTAGCCTACCTGGTTAAATAAAGGTGTTCTCAACTAGCCTACCTGGTTAAATAAAGGTGTTCTCAACTAGCCTACCTGGTTAAATAAAGGCGTTCTCAACCAGCCTACCTGGTTAAATAAAGGTGTTCTCAACTAGCCTACCTGGTTAAATAAAGGTGTTCTCAACCAGCCTACCTGGTTAAATAAAGGTGTTCTCAACCAGCCTACCTGGTTAAATAAAGGTGTTCTCAACTAGCCTACCTGGTTAAATAAAGCTGTTCTCAACTAGCCTACCTGGTTAAATAAAGGTGTTCTCAACCAGCCTACCTGGTTAAATAAAGGTGTTCTCAACTGGCCTACCTGGTTAAATAAAGGTGTTCTCAACTAGCCTACCTGGTTAAATAAAGGTGTTCTCAACTAGCCTACCTGGTTAAATAAAGGTGTTCTCAACTAGCCTACCTGGTTAAATAAAGGTGTTCTCAACTAGCCTACCTGGTTAAATAAAGGGTTAGAGTTATATATATATATATAAAAATACCTGGTTAAATAAAAAAATAAAAAATAAAAAATATTAGATTATATTGTTTCAGACATACAACACATCGTTTGAATCCAAAGCGCCAGGATTGTGACAGAGTGCGGTAATGGTGGATTAGACAGGATTGTGTCAGACAGACTGTGGTAATGGTGAACTAGACAGGATTGTGACACATTGAGGTAATGGAGAACTAGACAGGATTGTGACAGAGTGAGGTAATGGTAAATTAGACAGGATTGTGACAGAGTGAGGTAATGGTGAATTAGACAGGATTGTGACACACTGAGGTAATGGAGAACTAGACAGGATTGTGACAGAGTGAGGTAATGGTGAACTAGACAGGATTGTGACACACTGAGGTAATGGAGAACTAGACAGGATTGTGACAGAGTGAGGAAATGGTGAATTAGACAGGATTGTGACAGAGTGAGGTAATGGTGAATTAGACAGGATTGTGACACACTGAGGTAATGGTGAACTAGACAGGATTGTGACACACTGAGGTAATGGTGAATTAGACAGGATTGTGACACACTGAGGTAATGGTGAACTAGACAGGATTGTGACACACTGAGGTAATGGTGAATTAGACAGGATTGTGACAGAGTGAGGTAATGGTAAATTAGACAGGATTGTGACAGAGTGAGGTAATGGTGAATTAGACAGGATTGTGACACACTGAGGTAATGGAGAACTAGACAGGATTGTGACAGAGTGAGGTAATGGTGAATTAGACAGGATTGTGACAGAGTGAGGTAATGGTGAATGAGACAGGATTGTGTCAGACTGGGGTAATGGGGAATTAGACAGGATTGTGACAGTGTTGTAATGGTGAATTAGACAGGACTATGACAGAGTGCGGTAATGGTGAATTAGACAGGATTGTGTCAGACAGACTGTGGTAATGGTGAATTAGACAGGATTGTGTCAGACAGACTGTGGTAATGGTGAATTAGACAGGATTGTGTCAGACAGACAGGGGTAATGGTGAATTGGACAGGATTGTGACAGAGTGAGGTAATGGTGTACTAGATGGGATTGTGACAGAATACGGTAATGGTGAATTAGACAGAATTTGGCAGAATATGGTAACGGTGAATTCGACAGGACTATGACAGAGTGCGGTAATGGTGGATTAGACAGGATTGTGTCAGACAGACTGTGGTAATGGTGAACTAGACAGGATTGTGACACACTGAGGTAATGGAGAACTAGACAGGATTGTGACAGAGTGAGGTAATGGTAAATTAGACAGGATTGTGACAGAGTGAGGTAATGGTGAATTAGACAGGATTGTGACACACTGAGGTAATGGTGAATTAGACAGGATTGTGACATAGTGAGGTAATGGTGAATTAGACAGGATTGTGACACACTGAGGTAATGGTGAATTAGACAGGATTGTGACACACTGAGGTAATGGTGAATTAGACAGGATTGTGACACACTGAGTAATGGAGAACTAGACAGGATTGTGACACACTGAGGTAATGGTAAATTAGACAGGATTGTGACAGCGTGAGGTAATGGTGAATGAGACATGATTGTGTCAGACTGAGGTAATGGGGAATTAGACAGGATTGTGACAGTGTTGTAATGGTGAATTAGACAGGACTATGACAGAGTGCGGTAATGGTGAATTAGACATTATTGTGTCAGATTGAGGTAATGGTGATTTAGACAGGATTGTGTCAGACAGACTGTGGTAATGGTGAATTGGACAGGATTGTGACAGAGTGAGGTAATGGTGAACTAGATGGGATTGTGACAGAATACGGTAATGGTGAATTAGACAGGATTTTGTCAGAATATGGTAACGGTGAATTCGACAGGACTATGACAGAGTGCGGTAATGGTGGATTAGACAGGATTGTGTCAGACAGACTGTGGTAATGGTGAATTAGACAGGATTGTGACAAAGTGTGGTAATTGTGAATTGGACAGGATTGTGACAGAGTGAGGTAATGTTGAATTAGACAGGGTTGTGACAGAGTGAGGTAATGTTGAATTAGACAGGATTGTGACAGAGTGCGGTAGTGGTGAATTAGACAGGATTGTGTCAGACAGACTGTGGTAATGGTGAATTAGACAGGATTGTGACAGAGTGTGGTAATTGTGAATTGGACAGGATTGTGACAGAGTGAGGTAATGTTGAATTAGACAGGATTGCGACAGAGTGCGGTAGTGGTGAACTAGACAGGATTGTGACACACTGAGGTAATGGAGAACTAGACAGGATTGTGACAGAGTGAGGTAATGGTGAATTAGACAGGATTGTGACACACTGAGGTAATGGAGAACTAGACAGGATTGTGACAGAGTGAGGTAATGGTGAATTAGACAGGATTGTGACAGAGTGAGGTAATGGTGAATGAGACAGGATTGTGTCAGACTGAGGTAATGGGGAATTAGACAGGATTGTGACAGTGTTGTAATGGTGAATTAGACAGGACTATGACAGAGTGCGGTAATGGTGAATTAGACAGGATTGTGACAGAGTGAGGTAATGGTGAATTAGACAGGATTGTGACACACTGAGGTAATGGTGAATTAGACATGATTGTGACACACTGAGGTAATGGAGAACTAGACAGGATTGTGACAGAGTGAGGTAATGGTGAATTAGACAGGATTGTGACACACTGAGGTAATGGAGAACTAGACAGGATTGTGACAGAGTGAGGTAATGGTGAATTAGACAGGATTGTGACAGAGTGAGGTAATGGTGAATGAGACAGGATTGTGTCAGACTGAGGTAATGGGGAATTAGACAGGATTGTGACAGTGTTGTAATGGTGAATTAGACAGGACTATGACAGAGTGCGGTAATGGTGATTTAGACATTATTGTGTCAGATTGAGGTAATGGTGAATTAGACAGGATTGTGTCAGACAGACTGTGGTAATGGTGAATTAGACAGGATTGTGACAGAGTGTGGTAATTGTGAATTGGACAGGATTGTGACAGAGTGAGGTAATGTTGAATTAGACAGGATTGCGACAGAGTGCGGTAGTGGTGAACTAGACAGGATTGTGACACACTGAGGTAATGGAGAACTAGACAGGATTGTGACAGAGTGAGGTAATGGTGAATTAGACAGGATTGTGACACACTGAGGTAATGGAGAACTAGACAGGATTGTGACAGAGTGAGGTAATGGTGAATTAGACAGGATTGTGACAGAGTGAGGTAATGGTGAATGAGACAGGATTGTGTCAGACTGAGGTAATGGGGAATTAGACAGGATTGTGACAGTGTTGTAATGGTGAATTAGACAGGACTATGACAGAGTGCGGTAATGGTGAATGAGACATGATTGTGTCAGACTGAGGTAATGGGGAATTAGACAGGATTGTGACAGTGTTGTAATGGTGAATTAGACAGGACTATGACAGAGTGCGGTAATGGTGAATTAGACATTATTGTGTCAGATTGAGGTAATGGTGATTTAGACAGGATTGTGTCAGACAGACTGTGGTAATGGTGAATTGGACAGGATTGTGACAGAGTGAGGTAATGGTGAACTAGATGGGATTGTGACAGAATACGGTAATGGTGAATTAGACAGGATTTTGTCAGAATATGGTAACGGTGAATTCGACAGGACTATGACAGAGTGCGGTAATGGTGGATTAGACAGGATTGTGTCAGACAGACTGTGGTAATGGTGAATTAGACAGGATTGTGACAAAGTGTGGTAATTGTGAATTGGACAGGATTGTGACAGAGTGAGGTAATGTTGAATTAGACAGGGTTGTGACAGAGTGAGGTAATGTTGAATTAGACAGGATTGTGACAGAGTGCGGTAGTGGTGAATTAGACAGGATTGTGTCAGACAGACTGTGGTAATGGTGAATTAGACAGGATTGTGACAGAGTGTGGTAATTGTGAATTGGACAGGATTGTGACAGAGTGAGGTAATGTTGAATTAGACAGGATTGCGACAGAGTGCGGTAGTGGTGAACTAGACAGGATTGTGACAGAGTGAGGTAATGGTGAATTAGACAGGACTGTGTCAGACAGACTGTGGTAATGGTGAATTAGACAGGATTGTGTCAGACAGACTGTGGTATGGTGAACTAGACAGGATTGTGTCAGAATCCGGTAATGGTAAATTAGACAGGGTTATTTAGTAGTCTGAAACTGTCACGAGACATTCCATTTGGTCTGATTCACACTTGTTAGACATGCTGTTCACAGAGCAATACATCATGCCATATCATAATATAATTACAGAGATATGTCAGATTCACATTACAGTACACACGCGCACGCACACACACACACACACACACACACACACACACACACACACACACACACACACACACACACCACACACACACACACACACACACACACACACACACACACACACACACACACACACACACACACACACACACACACACACACACACACAATACTAATAGACATGATTATTTCCCATGATGGGTCTTCATCACAGGAACACTGGCCTTCCTTAGTCAATGAGAAGTGACATGTGAATGTGGATGAGCCTAGGTATTATGTGTTCACCTCAAATGGCATCCTACTTCCTTTGTAGTGCACTACTTTTAACTAGAAAACTATGGGTATAAATGGGATAGGGTGTCATTTAGGACACAGATGGTCAGATGAGATAGCAAGGGATCCTGCTCTTTTCTCTGATACAAGTTTCCCAGGAGAAATCAAGAATAAATTATTTTACAGCATTCCGAAAGCTGGAATCTGTCATCCTCATCTGCTGTCCAGATGTGGTACTTGGAAAGACATTTAGTTTCCCTCCAACTATTAAACTAAACTCACTTCAGCTAGAGAAATAGAGCCTTAAATCCACCCGCCGCGCTTTCTCAGAAATATACACACCATTCGTAACAGTAGCTGAAGCAAACAATAGCTTTCAGGAAATGAATTATTGTGAAATAGAATCTCACTGCTCCTTCTAAAGAATTATATATATATATATATATATATATATCATTATTGCACCTGTGTCTGGCTATAAATTCCCTTCAGTGCTGTGAGAAAAACATGAGAAAGGAGGGATTGGGCAGAAGGGTGTTGAGGGGTTGAGAAGGGTGGTGAGGGGTTGAGAAGGGTGGTGAGGGGTTGAGAAGGGTGTTGAGGGGTTGAGAAGAGTGATGAGGGTTTGAGAAGGGTGGTGAGGGGTTGAGAAGGGTTGAGAAGGGTTGAGAAGGGTGGTGAGGGGTTGAGAAGGGTGGTGAGGGTTTGAGAAGGGTGGTGAGGGGTTGAGAAGGGTTGAGAAGGGTGGTGAAGGGTTGAGAAGGGTGGTGAGGGGATGAGAAGGGTGGTGAGGGGTTGAGAAGGGTGGTGAGGGGTTGAGAAGGGTGTTGAGGTGTTGAGAAGGGTGGTGAGGGGTTGAGAAGGGTTGAGAAGGGTGGTGAGTGGTTGTGAAGGGTTGAGAAGGGTGGTGAGGGGTTGAGAAGGGTGTTGCGGGGTTGAGAAGGGTGTTGAGGGTTTGAGAAGAGTGTTGAGGGGTTGAGAAGGGTGTTGAGGGGTTGAGAAGGGTGGTGAGGGGTTGAGAAGGGTGGTGAGGGGTTGAGAAGGGTGGTGAGGGGTTGAGAAGTGTGGTGAGGGGTTGAGAAGGGTGGTGAGGGGTTGAGAAGGGTGGTGCAGGGTTGAGAAGGGTGGTGAGGGGTTGAGAAGGGTGGTGAAGGGTGGTGAGGGGTTGAGAAGGGTGTTGAGGGGTTGAGAAGGGTGGTGAGGGGTTGAGAAGGGTGGTGAGGGGTTGAGAAGGGTGGTGAGGGGTTGAGAAGGGTGGTGAGGGGTTGGGAAGGGTGGTGAGGGGTTGAGAAGGGTGGTGAGGTGTTGAGAAGGGTGTTGAGGGGTTGAGAAGGGTGTTGAAGGTTTGAGAAGAGTGTTGAGGGTGTTGAGAAGGGTGTTGAGGGGTTGAGAAGGGTGGTGAGGGGTTGGGAAGGGTTGAGAAGGGTGGTGAGGGGTTGAGAAGGGTGGTGAGGGGTTGAGAAGTGTGGTGAGGGGTTGAGAAGGGTGGTGAGGGGTTGAGAAGGGTTGAGAAGGGTGGTGAGGGGTTGAGAAGGGTGGTGAGGGTTTGAGAAGGGTGGTGAGGGGTTGAGAAGGGTTGAGAAGGGTGGTGAAGGGTTGAGAAGGGTGGTGAGGGGATGAGAAGGGTGGTGAGGGGTTGAGAAGGGTGGTGAGGGGTTGAGAAGGGTGTTGAGGTGTTGAGAAGGGTGGTGAGGGGTTGAGAAGGGTTGAGAAGGGTGGTGAGTGGTTGTGAAGGGTTGAGAAGGGTGGTGAGGGGTTGAGAAGGGTGTTGAGGGGTTGAGAAGGGTGTTGAGGGTTTGAGAAGAGTGTTGAGGGTTGAGAAGGGTGTTGAGGGGTTGAGAAGGGTGGTGAGGGGTTGGGAAGGGTTGAGAAGGGTGGTGAGGGGTTGAGAAGGGTGGTGAGGGGTTGAGAAGTGTGGTGAGGGGTTGAGAAGGGTGGTGAGGGGTTGAGAAGGGTGGTGAGGGGTTGAGAAGGGTTGAGAAGGGTGGTGCAGGGTTGAGAAGGGTGGTGTGGGGTTGAGAAGGGTTGAGAAGGGTGGTGAAGGGTGGTGAGGGGTTGAGAAGGGTGGTGAGGGGTTGAGAAGGGTGTTGAGGGGTTGAGAAGGGTGGTGAGGGGTTGAGAAGGGTGGTGAGGGGTTGAGAAGGGTGGTGAGGGTTGAGAAGGGTGGTGAGGGGTTGAGAAGGGTGGTGAGGGGTTGAGAAGGGTTGAGAAGGGTGGTGAGGGGTTGAGAAGGGTGGTGAGGGGTTGAGAAGGGTGGTGAGGGGTTGAGAAGGGTGGTGAGGGGTTGAGAAGGGTGGTGAGGGGTTGAGAAGGGTTGAGAAGTGTGGTGAAGGGTTGTGAAGGGTTGAGAAGGGTGGTGAGGGGTTGAGAAGGGTGTTGAGGGGTTGAGAAGAGTGTTGAGGGGTTGAGAAGGGTGGTGAAGGGTTGAGAAGGGTGGTGAGGGGTTGAGAAGGGTTGAGAAGGGTGGTGAATGGTTGAGAAGGGTGGAGAAGGGTGGTGAGGGGTTGAGAAGGGTGTTGAGAAGGGCTTTGAGGGGTTGAGAAGGGTGGTGAGGGGTTGAGAAGGGTGGTGAGGGGTTGAGAAGGGTGTTGAGGGGTTGAGAAGGGTGGTGAGGGGTTGAGAAGGGTTGAGAAGGGTGGTGAAGGGTTGTGAAGGGTTGAGAAGGGTGGTGAAGGGTTGAGAAGGGTGTTGAGGGGTTGAGAAGAGTGTTGAGGGGTTGAGAAGGGTGTTGAGGGGTTGAGAAGGGTGGTGAGGGGTTGGGAAGGGTTGAGAAGGCTGGTGAGGGGTTGAGAAGGGTGGTGAGGGGTTGAGAAGTGTGGTGAGGGGTTGAGAAGGGTGGTGAGGGGTTGAGAAGGGTGGTGAGGGGTTGAGAAGGGTGGTGCAGGGTTGAAAGGGTGGTGAGGGGTTGGGAAGGGTTGAGAAGGGTGGTGAAGGGTTGAGAAGGGTTGAGAAGGGTGGTGAGGTGTTGAGAAGGGTGTTGAGGGTTGAGAAGGGTGTTGAGGGTTTGAGAAGAGTGTTGAGGGTGTTGAGAAGGGTGTTGAGGGGTTTGAGAAGGGTGGTGAGGGGTTGGGAAGGGTTGAGAAGGGTGGTGAGGGGTTGAGAAGGGTGGTGAGGGGTTGAGAAGTGTGGTGAGGGGTTGAGAAGGGTGGTGAGGGGTTGAGAAAGGTTGAGAAGGGTGGTGAGGGGTTGAGAAGGGGTGGTGAGGGTTTGAGAAGGGTGGTGAGGGGTTGAGAAGGGTTGAGAAGGGTGGTGAAGGGTTGAGAAGGGGTGGTGAAGGGATGAGAAGGGTGTGAGGGTTGAGAAGGTGAGAAGGGTGTTGAGGTGTTTGAGAAGGGTGGTGAGGGGTTGAGAAGGGTTGAGAAGGGTGGTGAGTGGTTGTGAAGGGTTGAGAAGGGTGGTGAGGGGTTGAGAAGGGGGTTGAGGGGTTGAGAAGGGTGTTGAGGGTTTGAGAAGAGTGTTGAGGGGTTTGAGAAGGGTGTTGAGGGGTTGAGAAGGGTGGTGAGGGGTTGGAAGGGTTGAGAAGGGTGGTGAGGGGTTGAGAAGGGTGGTGAGGGTTGAGAAGTGTGGTGAGAGGGGTTGAGAAGGGTGGTGAGGGGTTGAGAAGGGTGGTGAGGGGTTGAGAAGGGTTGAGAAGGGGGGTGCAGGGTTGAGAAGGGTGGTGTGGGGTTGAGAAGAGGTTGAGAAGGGTGGTGAAGGGTGGTGAGGGGTTGAGAAGGGTGGTGAGGGGTTGAGAAGGGTGTTGAGGTGTTGAGAAGGGTGGTGAGGGGTTGAGAAGGGTGGTGAGGGGGGATGTGAGAAGGGTGTGAGGGGTTGAGAAGGGGTGGTGAGGGGTTGAGAAGGGTGGTGAGGGGTTGAGAAGGGTGGTGAGGGGTTGAGAAGGGTTGAGAAGGGTGGTGAGGGGTTGAGAAGGGTGGTGAGGGGTTGAGAAGGGTTGAGAAGTGTGGTGAAGGGTTGTGAAGGTTGAGAAGGGTGGTGAGGGGTTGAGAAGGGTGTTGAGGGGTTGAGAAGAGTGTTGAGGGGTTTGAGAAGGGTGGTGAAGGGTTGAGAAGGGTGGTGAGGGGTTGAGAAGGGTTGAGAAGGGTGGTGAAGGGTTGAGAAGGGTGGAGAAGGGTGGTGAGGGGTTGAGAAGGGTGTTGAGAAGGGCTTTGAGGGGTTGGAGAAGGGTGGTGAGGGGTTGAGAAGAGTGGTGAGGGGTTGAGAAGGGTGTTGAGGGGTTGAGAAGGGTGGTGAGGGGTTGAGAAGGGTTGAGAAGTGTGGTGAAGGGTTGTGAAGGGTTGAGAAGGGTGGTGAAGGGTTGAGAAGGGTGTTGAGGGGTTGAGAAGAGTGTTGAGGGGTTGAGAAGGGTGTTGAGGGGTTGAGAAGGGTGGTGAGGGGTTGGGAAGGGTTGAGAAGGCTGGTGAGGGGTTGAGAAGGGTGGTGAGGGGTTGAGAAGTGTGGTGAGGGGTTGAGAAGGGTGGTGAGGGGTTGAGAAGGGTGGTGAGGGGTTGAGAAGGGTGGTGCAGGGTTGAAAGGGTGGTGAGGGGTTGGGAAGGGTTGAGAAGGGTGGTGAAGGGTTGAGAAGGGTTGAGAAGGGTGGTGAGGTGTTGAGAAGGGTGTTGAGGGGTTGAGAAGGGTGTTGAGGGTTTGAGAAGAGTGTTGAGGGTGTTGAGAAGGGTGTTGAGGGGTTGAGAAGGGTGGTGAGGGGGTTGGGAAGGGTTGAGAAGGGTGGTGAGGGGTTGAGAAGGGGTGGTGAGGGGTTGAGAAGTGTGGTGAGGGGTTGAGAAGGGTGGTGAGGGGTTGAGAAAGGTTGAGAAGGGTGGTGAGGGGTTGAGAAGGGTGGTGAGGGTTTGAGAAGGGTGGTGAGGGGTTGAGAAGGGTTGAGAAGGGTGGTGAAGGGTTGAGAAGGGTGGTGAGGGGATGAGAAGGGTGGTGAGGGGTTGAGAAGGGTGGTGAGGGGTTGAGAAGGGTGTTGAGGTGTTGAGAAGGGTGGTGAGGGGTTGAGAAGGGTTGAGAAGGGTGGTGAGTGGTTGTGAAGGGTTGAGAAGGGTGGTGAGGGGTTGAGAAGGGTGTTGAGGGGTTGAGAAGGGTGTTGAGGGTTTGAGAAGAGTGTTGAGGGGTTGAGAAGGGTGTTGAGGGGTTGAGAAGGGTGGTGAGGGGTTGGGAAGGGTTGAGAAGGGTGGTGAGGGGATTGAGAAGGGTGGTGAGGGGTTGAGAAGTGTGGTGAGGGGTTGAGAAGGGTGGTGAGGGTTGAGAAGGGTGGTGAGGGGTTGAGAAGGGTTGAGAAGGGTGGTGCAGGGGTGGTGAGGGTTGAGAAGGGTGGTGAGGGGTTGAGAAGGGTGTTGAGGGGTTGAGAAGGGTGGTGAGGGGTTGAGAAGGGTGGTGAGGGGTTGAGAAGGGTGGTGAGGGGTTGAGAAGGGTGGTGAGGGTTGAGAGGGTGGTGAGGGGTTGAGAAGGGTGGTGAGGGTTGAGAAGGGTGGTGAGGGGTTGAGAAGGGTTTGAGAAGGGTGGTGAGGGGTTGAGAAGGGTGGTGAGGGGTTGAGAAGGGTGGTGAGGGGTTGAGAAGGGTGGTGAGGGGTTGAGAAGGGTTGAGAAGTGTGGTGAAGGGTTGTGAAGGGTTGAGAAGGGTGGTGAGGGGTTGAGAAGGGTGTTGAGGGGTTGAGAAGAGTGTTGAGGCGTTGAGAAGGGTGGTGGAGGGTTGAGAAGGGTGGTGAGGGGTTTGAGAAGGGTTGAGAAGGGTTGAGAAGGGTGGTGAAGGGTTGAGAAGGGTGGAGAAGGGTGGTGAGGGGTTGAGAAGGGTTTTGAGGGGTTGAGAAGGGTGGTGAGGGGTTGAGAAGGGTGGTGAGGGGTTGAGAAGGGTGTTGAGGGGTTGAGAAGGGTGGTGAGGGGTTGAGAAGGGTTGAGAAGTGTGGTGAAGGGTTGTGAAGGGTTGAGAAGGGTGGTGAGGGGTTGAGAAGGGTGGTGAGGGGTTGAGAAGTGTGGTGAGGGGTTGAGAAGGGTGGTGAGGGGTTGAGAAGGGTGGTGAGGGGTTGAGAAGGGTGGTGCAGGGTTGAAAGGGTGGTGAGGGGTTGGGAAGGGTTGAGAAGGGTGGTGAAGGGTTGAGAAGGGTTGAGAAGGGTGGTGAGGTGTTGAGAAGGGTGTTGAGGGGTTGAGAAGGGTGTTGAGGGTTTGAGAAGAGTGTTGAGGGTGTTGAGAAGGGTGTTGAGGGGTTGAGAAGGGTGGTGAGGGGTTGGGAAGGGTTGAGAAGGGTGGTGAGGGGTTGAGAAGGGTGGTGAGGGGTTGAGAAGTGTGGTGAGGGGTTGAGAAGGGTGGTGAGGGGTGAGAAGGGTTGAGAAGGGTGGTGAGTGGTTGAGAAGGGTGGTGAGGGTTTGAGAAGGGTGGTGAGGGGTTGAGAAGGGTTGAGAAGGGTGGTGACAGGGTTGAGAAGGGTGGTGAGGGGATGAGAAGGGTGGTGAGGGGTTGAGAAGGTGGTGAGGGGTTGAGAAGGGTGTTGAGGGTTGAGAAGGTGTGAGGGGTTGAGAAGGGTTTGAGAGGGTGGTGAGTGTTGTGAAGGGTTGAGAAGGGTGGTGAGGGGTGAGAAGGGTGTTGAGGGGTTGAGAAGGGTGTTGAGGGGTTGAGAAGAGTGATGAGGGTTGAGGAAGGTGGTGAGGGGTTGAGAAGGGTTGAGAAGGGTTGAGAAGGGTTGTGAGGGGTTGAGAAGGGTGGTGAGGGTTTGAGAAGGGTGGTGAGGGGGTTGAGAAGGGTTTGAGAAGGGTGGTGAAGGGGTGAGAAGGTGGTGAGGGGATGAGAAGGGGTGGTGAGGGGTTGAGGGAGGGGGTTGAGAAGGGTGTTGAGGTGTTGAGAAGGGTGGTGAGGGGTTGAGAAGGGTTGAGAAGGGTGGTGAGTGGTTGTGAAGGGTTGAGAAGGGTGGTGAGGGGTTGAGAAGGGTGTTGCGGGTTTGAGAAGGGTGTTGAGGGTTTGAGAAGAGTGTTGAGGGGTTGAGAAGGGTGTTGAGGGGTTGAGAAGGGTGGTGAGGGGTTGGGAAGGGTTGAGAAGGGTGGTGAGGGGTTGAGAAGGGTGGTGAGGGGTTGAGAAGTGTGGTGAGGGGTTGAGAAGGGTGGTGAGGGGTTGAGAAGGGTGGTGAGGGGTTGAGAAGGGTTGAGAAGGGTGGTGCAGGGTTGAGAAGGGTGGTGAGGGGTTGAGAAGGGTGGTGAAGGGTGGTGAGGGTTGAGAAGGGTGTTGAGGGGTTGAGAAGGGTGGTGAGGGGTTGAGAAGGGTGGTGAGGGGTTGAGAAGGGTGGTGAGGGGTTGAGAAGGGTGGTGAGGGGTTGAGAAGGGGGGTGAGGGGTTGAGGGTGTTGAGAAGGGTGGTGAGGTGTTGAGAAGGGGGTGTTGAGGGGTTGAGAAGGGTGTTGAGGGTTTTGAGAAGAGGTTGAGGGTGTTGAGAAGGGTGTTGAGGGGTGAGAAGGGTTGGTAGGGGTTGGGAAGGGTTGAGAAGGGTGGTGAGGGGTTGAGAAGGGTGGTGAGGGTTTGAGAAGTGTGGTGAGGGGTTGAGAAGGGTGGTGAGGGGTTGAGAAGGGTTGAGAAGGGTGTGGTGAGGGTTGAGAAGGTGGTGAGGGTTTGAGAAGGGTTGTGAGGGGTTTTGAGAAGGGTTGAGAAGGGTGGTGAAGGGTTGAGAAGGGTGGTGAGGGGATGAGAAGGGTGGTGAGGGGTTGAGAAGGGTGGTGAGGGGTTGAGAAGGGTGTTGAGGTGTTGAGAAGGGTGGTGAGGGGTTGAGAGGGTTGAGAAGGGTGGTGAGTGGTTGTGAAGGGTGAGAAGGGGTGGTGAGGGGTTGAGAAGGGTGTTGAGGGGTTGAGAAGGGTGTTGAGGGGTGTTTGAGAGAGTGTTGAGGGGTTGAGAAGGGTGTTGAGGGGGTGAGGAAGGGTGGTGAGGGTTGGGAAGGGTTGAGAAGGGGGTGAGGGGTTTGAGAAGGGTGGTGAGGGGTTGAGAAGTGTGGTGGGGGTTGAGAAGGGTGGTGAGGGGTTGAGAAGGGTGGTGAGGGGTTGAGAAGGGTTGAGAAGGTGGTGCAGGGTTGAGAAGGGTGGTGTGGGGTTGAGAAGGGTTGAGAAGGGTGGTGAAGGGTGGTGAGGGGGGTGAGAAGGGTGGTGAGGGGTGAGAAGGGGTTGAGGGTTGAGAAGGGTGGTGAGGGGTTGAGAAGGGTGGTGTGAGGGGTTGAGAAGGGTGAGGGGTTGGGTTGAGAGGGGTGGTGAGGGTTGAGAAGGGTGGTGAGGGGTTGAGAAGGGTGGTGAGGGGTTGAGAAGGGTGGTGAGGGGTTGAGAAGGGTTGAGAAGGGTGGTGAGGG